>NW_023363018.1:0-244 GCF_001411555.2 Juglans regia | reverse complement strand
GACCACAACATCAAACAAATTGAACCACACCCCAACCAAGCACAAGGCTAGCTGAGCGTGTGGAAGCATTGTGTGGTGTCGAGCCTGCCCCGCTAGGCATGGGAAATAAGAGAAGAGAAAATAGTAACAATCGGGACAGATGTTGAGGTCTCAACCCCTTGGGAGCCAAGCCAAACCAGCAAACAACCCATCGTCGGCCGAGAGCACGCGTAGGAATCTAGTGCTAAGAAGCACCAAACACCAT
>NW_023363017.1:0-244 GCF_001411555.2 Juglans regia | reverse complement strand
ATCGAGGTAAGTTAGCTTTTAACTTACTATCAGTTTAATGTGTATGAGTGATAAGTAAGAGAACTAAATTGTATGTATGCATGTTATCATATGTGCCATGCCAAGTCATTACATATTTATCTGTTACACAGAATTTATTTTGTCATGAATTATTCATCTGTTACAAAAGATATTCTGTCACGTATTCCTATACATTGCAAGCATGTCATGTTAAGTTAAGTATGTCATCTGTTACATGTATTTC
>NW_023363016.1:0-244 GCF_001411555.2 Juglans regia | reverse complement strand
TTGGTTTCCTAAATTCATTCCAATACATCTTGGATGTGTTCCAAGCATCACCTATCGATTTTTGCCTATTTTCGATTTTTTTTGATTTTTCGGATTTATTTAAACAAAAAAATTAAATAAAAAAATCCCGATGTCGAAAAATTGTGAGGCTTGCTCCTACTTCAAGATATGATTTTTCTAAGCATGCCTGCAAAAAATCTCGTCCAAATTCAAAGTATTTCGATAAAAAAGGCCTTTATGTTTC
>NW_023363015.1:0-244 GCF_001411555.2 Juglans regia | reverse complement strand
GTCATGTTTCAAGTTCACGTTATGTTACGTTCAAGTTTACGTTCACGCAATCATGGTAATCCCATGAGACAAGAATATGTTTCAAGTTCATGTTATGTTATGTTCACATTTACGTTATGTTCCAAGTTCACATTTATGTTGTGTCATGCTCAAGTTCATGTTCAAATTATGCATGTTCACGTTCATGTTATGTTTTAAGTCCATGTTATATTTCAAGTTCACGTTCATGCTATGTTTCAAGTCA
>NW_023363014.1:0-244 GCF_001411555.2 Juglans regia | reverse complement strand
AATTTATTCTGTCATGAATTATTCATCTGTTACAAAAGATATTCTGTCACGTATTCCTATACATTGCAAGCATGTCATGTTAAGTTAAGTATGCCATCTATTACATGTATTTCATGTCATGTAAGATTCACTGTCACATATTACACCATGTTATGAAATGTTGTCTGTTATATGGTATGCCATATTACGAAATGTTGCATGTTACATGTATGCCATGTTATGAAATGTATTCTGTTACATTTAT
>NW_023363013.1:0-244 GCF_001411555.2 Juglans regia | reverse complement strand
AATTTCGGTAAAAGATTTTCACTATAAGTTAATATGAATATTTAGGAATTTTTAGTACTAAGTTTATGATTCACTTTTTCGAAGTGAATAGTAACCTCAGTAAGTGCACCGATTGCAGTGTTTCGAAATCACAGTGTGGAATGTCCAAATTGGATTAGAGAAGTTTTATTTGGACACTTGGCAAGATCTTAGCCACACTTAGTGAATAATTTTAGACACTTGGCACCATAAGGAACGTTTGTTG
>NW_023363012.1:0-244 GCF_001411555.2 Juglans regia | reverse complement strand
CATGTTATGTTATGTTCACGTTTACGTTATGTTCCAAGTTCACATTTATGTTATGTCATGCTCAAGTTCAAGTTCAAATTATGCATGTTCACGTTCATGTTATGTTTCAATTCCAGGTTATGTTTCAAGTCACGGTCATACTAAACTTCAGTTTCAGTTTAAGTTATGCCAGTTATGTTATGTTGTATGTCAAGTTATGCTATGATTACTTACGATTTGATTATGCATTCATGCTTTTACTGCC
>NW_023363011.1:0-244 GCF_001411555.2 Juglans regia | reverse complement strand
TTTCGAAGCTTTTGTAAGTGTTTCCTCGCAACGTTTCCTTCATGAAAGTTGTTTCTTTTGGAGTCTAGTTTACGTGGATATCTTATTTGTTCCATTTGGAGATCATTTGATTGGTAAAAAGTTGTTTAGACCCCAGAAATGTCATTCTGGGCGATAAACTGGAGAGTGTGTTATATTTTGGAGTTTTTGACCAAGCTAATGAATAGATCTTGGTCCGAAATTTTTATGGAGTACTGTTAACATG
>NW_023363009.1:0-244 GCF_001411555.2 Juglans regia | reverse complement strand
CGTAAACTCGAAGGCTTGCATGGTAACACGTGGACAACTTCAGAGTCCAGCCAGCACCCAAAGATGAGCACCGACAAGGACAAGGGGCAACGAGAGGGACAGATTCCATCTTTGTAGGTATGCAACACAGGAACCCTTCGGTAGCCCAACATGCTATTCACACGAGGAGCAAAAATGAGGAGGAGCACGCCTAACAGTTCGATGCACAAGCACGGAGCCTGTCAAGACATACAACCTTGTCACC
>NW_023363008.1:0-4930 GCF_001411555.2 Juglans regia | reverse complement strand
CGAGGACTTCCCAGGAGGTCACCCATCCTAGTACTACTCTCGCCCAAGCACGGTTAAATGCGGAGTTGAAATGGGATCCGGTGCATTAGTGCTGGTATGATCACACCCGTCAAACTAATTATTTAAAATTCATATAATCCTAGTGCGACGTACTAGCGTCTTTCCGATCCAAATGCGAACCAGCGATCTGATCGAAACCCATAGCTACGCGATGGGCAGGGCGCGATTTTCCTAAAAATCCACTCCCGAGAGGTCGTTATTGTCAATTCCTCTCGCAAGGCGGAAAAAACAAAAACGAGGGGTGCAACACGAGGACTTCCCAGGAGGTGACCCATCCTAGTACTACTCTCGCCCAAGCACGCTTACCTGCGGAGTTCTGATGGGTTCCGGTGCATTTGTGCTGGTATGATCGCACCCATCAAACCAATTATTTAAAATTCATATAATCCTAGGGCGACCTACTAGCGTATTTCCGATCCAATGCAAACCGTTGATCTGATCGAAACCCTTGGCTACGCGCTGGGCAGGGCGCGATTTTCCTAAAAATCCACTCCCAAGTTGTCCTTCTTGTAAATTCGCCTCGTAAGGCGGAAAAAACAAAAACGAGGGGTGCAACATGAGGACTTCCCAGGAGGTCACCCATCCTAGTACTACTCTCGCCCAAGCACGCTTAACTGCGGAGTTCTGATGGGTTTCGGTGCATTTGTGCTGGTATGATCGCACCCATCAAACCAATTATTTAAAATTCATATAATCCTAGGGCGACCTACTAGCGTATTTCCGATCCCAATGCGAACCGTTGATCTGATCGAAACCCTTGGCTACGCGATGGGCAGGGCGCGATTTTCCTAAAAATCCACACCCAAGTTGTCCTTCTTGTAAATTCCTCTCGCAAGGCGGAAAAAACAAAAACGAGGGGTGCAACACGACGACATCCGAGGAGGTCCCCCATCCGAGTACTACTCTCGCCCAAGCAAGCTTGACTGCAGAGTTCTGATGGGATCCGGTGCATTAGTGCTGGTATGATCGCACCCTTCAAACTAATTATTTAAAATTCATATAATCCTAGGCCGACCTACATGCGTATTTCCGATCCCAATGCGAACCGGAGATCTGATCGAAACCCTTGGCTACGCCATGGGCAGGGCGCGATTTTCCTAAAAATCCACTCCCGAGTGGTCGTTATTGTCAATTCCTCTCGCAAGGCGGAAAAAACAAAAACGAGGGGTGCAACACGAGGACTTCCCAGGAGGTGACCCATCCAAGTACTACTCTCGCCCAAGCACGCTTAACTGCGGACTTCTGATGGGTTCCGGTGCATTTGTGCTGGTATGATCGCACCCATCAAACCAATTATTTAAAATTCATATAATCCTTGGGCGACCTACTAGCGTATTTCCGATCCAATGCGAACCGTTGATCTGATCGAAACCCTTGGCTACGCGATGGGCAGGGCGCGATTTTCCTAAAAATCAACTCCCAAGTTGTCCTTCTTGTAAATTCCTCTCGCAAGGCGGAAAAAACAAAGCGAGGTGCAACACGGCGGCGACATCCAGGAAATTTATCAAGTACTACTCATAACAAAGCTTATTTGCGGAGATTCGATGGGATCAGTGCATTAATCATTTGGTATGATCGCACCCTTCAAACTAATTATTTCAAATTCATATAATCCTAGGCCGACCTACATGCGTATTTCCGATCCCAATGCGAACCGGAGATCTGATCGAAACCCTTGGCTACGCCATGGGCAGGGCGCGATTTTCCTAAAAATCCACTCCCAAGTGGTCCTTATTGTCAATTCCTCTCGCAAGGCGGAAAAAACAAAAACGAGGGGTGCAACACGAGGACTTCCCAGGAGGTGACCCATCCTAGTACTACTCTCGCCCAAGCACGCTTAACTGCGGAGTTCTGATGGGTTCCGGTGCATTTGTGCTGGTATGATCGCACCCATCTAACCAATTATTTAAAATTCATATAATCCTAGGGCGACCTACTAGCGTATTTCCGATCCAATGCAAACCGTTGATCTGATCGAAACCCTTGGCTACGCGATGGGCAGGGCGCGATTTTCCTAAAAATCAACTCCCAAGTTGTCCTTCTTGTAAATTCCTCTCGCAAGGCGGAAAAAACAAAAACGAGGGGTGCAACACGACGACATCCGAGGAGGTCCCCCATCCGAGTACTACTCTCGCCCAAGCAAGCTTGACTGCATAGTTCTGATCGGATCCGGTAAATTAGTGCTGGTATGATCGCACCAATCAAACTAATTATTTAAAATTCATATAGTCCTAGTGCGACGTACTAGCGTCTTTCGGATCCAAATGTGAACCGGCGATCTAATCGAAACCCATAGCTATGCGATGGGCAGGGCGCGATTTTCCTAAAAATCCACTCCCGAGTTGTCCTTCTTGTCAATTCCTCTCACAAGGCGGAAAAAACAAAAACGAGGGGTGCAACACGAGGACTTCCCAGGAGGTGACCCATCCAAGTACTACTCTCGCCCAAGCACGCTTAACTGCGGACTTCTGATGGGTTCCGGTGCATTTGTGCTGGTATGATCGCACCCATCAAACCAATTCTTTAAAATTCATATAATCCTAGGGCGACCTACTAGCGTATTTCCGATCCAATGCGAACCGTTGATCTGATCGAAACCCTTGGCTACGCGATGGGCAGGGCGCGATTTTCCTAAAAATCAACTCCCAAGTTGTCCTTCTTGTAAATTCCTCTCGCAAGGCGGAAAAAACAAAAACGAGGGGTGCAACACGACGACATCCGAGGAGGTCCCCCATCCGAGTACTACTCTCGCCCAAGCAAGCTTGACTGCAGAGTTCTGATGGGATCCGGTGCATTAGTGCTGGTATGATCGCACCCTTCAAACTAATTATTTAAAATTCATATAATCCTAGGCCGACCTACATGCGTATTTCCGATCCCAATGCGAACCGGAGATCTGATCGAAACCCTTGGCTACGCCATGGGCAGGGCGCGATTTTCCTAAAAATCCACTCCCAAGTGGTCCTTATTGTCAATTCCTCTCGCAAGGCGGAAAAAACAAAAACGAGGGGTGCAACACGAGGACTTCCCAGGAGGTGACCCATCCTAGTACTACTCTCGCCCAAGCACGCTTAACTGCGGAGTTCTGATGGGTTCCGGTGCATTTGTGCTGGTATGATCGCACCCATCTAACCAATTATTTAAAATTCATATAATCCTAGGGCGACCTACTAGCGTATTTCCGATCCAATGCAAACCGTTGATCTGATCGAAACCCTTGGCTACGCGATGGGCAGGGCGCGATTTTCCTAAAAATCAACTCCCAAGTTGTCCTTCTTGTAAATTCCTCTCGCAAGGCGGAAAAAACAAAAACGAGGGGTGCAACACGACGACATCCGAGGAGGTCCCCCATCCGAGTACTACTCTCGCCCAAGCAAGCTTGACTGCATAGTTCTGATGGGATCCGGTGCATTAGTGCTGGTATGATCGCACCCTTCAAACTAATTATTTAAAATTCATATAATCCTAGGCCGACCTACATGCGTATTTCCGATCCCAATGCGAACCGGCGATCTGATCGAAACCCTTGGCTACGCCATGGGCAGGGCGCGATTTTCCTAAAAATCAACTCCCAAGTTGTCCTTCTTGTAAATTCCTCCCGCAAGGCGGAAAAAACAAAAACGAGGGGTGCAACACGACGACATCCGAGGAGGTCCCCCATCCGAGTACTACTCTCGCCCAAGCAAGCTTGACTGCAGAGTTCTGATCGGATCCGGTGCATTAGTGCTGGTATGATCGCACCCATCAAACCAATTATTTAAAAAAAAAATTCATATAATCAGGTCAATTCCATATGCGAGCTCATCCCAATGCGAACCGGAGATCTGATCGAAACCCTTGGCTACGCCATGGGCAGGGCGCGATTTTTCGAAAAATCCTCTTTCGAGTGGTCCTTCTTGTCAATTCCTCTCGCAAGGCGGAAAAAACAAAAATGAGGGGTGCACCACGAGGACTTCCCAGGAGGTCACCCATCCTAGTACTACTCTCGCCCAAGCACGGTTAACTGCGGAATTCTAATCGGATCCGGTGCATTAGTGCTGGGATGATCGCACCCATCAAACTAATTATTTTAAATTCTTATAATCCTAGTGCGATGTACTAGCGTCTTTCCCATCCAAATGCGAACCGGCGATCTGATCGAAACCCATAGCTACGCGATGGGCAAGGCTCGATTTTCCTAAAAATCCACTCCCGAGTGGTTCTTCTTGTCAATTCCTCTCACAAGGTGGAAAAAACAAAAACGAGGGGTGCAACACGAGGACTTCCCAGGAGGTCACCCATCCTAGTACTACTCTCGCCCAAGCACGGTTAAATGCGGAGTTGAAATGGGATCCGGTGCATTAGTGCTGGTATGATCACCCCCGTCAAACTAATTATTTAAAATTCATATAATCCTAGTGCGACGTACTAGCGTCTTTCCGATCCAAATGCGAACCAGCGATCTGATCGAAACCCATAGCTACGCGATGGGCAGGGCGCGATTTTCCTAAAAATCCACTCCCGAGAGGTCGTTATTGTCAATTCCTCTCGCAAGGCGGAAAAAACAAAAACGGTGCAACACGAGGACTTCCCAGGAGGTGACCCATCCTAGTACTACTCTCGCCCAAGCACGCTTAACTGCGGAGTTCTGATGGGTTCCGGTGCATTTGTGCTGGTATGATCGCACCCATCTAACCAATTATTTAAAATTCATATAATCCTAGGGCGACCTACTAGCGTATTTCCGATCCAATGCGAACCGTTGATCTGATCGAAACCCTTGGCTACGCGATGGGCAGGGCGCGATTTTCCTAAAAATCCACTCCCAAGTTGTCCTTCTTGTAAATTCCACTCGCAAGGCGGAAAAAACAAAAACGAAGGGTGCAACACG
>NW_023363006.1:0-244 GCF_001411555.2 Juglans regia | reverse complement strand
CCTATCATTTTGGGGTCTTCGTTTGTCTTCGTTGAAAAGTGGGTATTTGTGACCCACGGCCACAGTGTATTTTACACTGTGGTGTTGCTCAGACGTCGCCTTTTTCAGCTTCGTGATCCTCCAGAAATTGCTTTATTGCACTGTAAGTATTTCTCCAAAGAATTCTCATGAATTTTATGTATTTTTGCACTAACCCATTTCACTGTATTTTTGGCATGCCGGACTGAGTCCGAGGAGTACGGGG
>NW_023363005.1:0-244 GCF_001411555.2 Juglans regia | reverse complement strand
ACGACCGATTGCCCCCATCAACAAGCCCATGCGTGGCACTAGGTGCCACCAAATCCGTCCCTAAAGCACAAGCTTGTTGCTAGAAAGCAATCGAGAATGTAGGAATCACCCCCACGAAAACGAGCCCAAAAAACGGTCGACGGGACATGGTCGGCCGGCGGCGGCCGCCGCCACAACCACCGCCGGCGGCGGTGGAGACGATACCCCCCCGCCGGTGGCATGGGGGGCGTGGCACACGCCCTTT
>NW_023363004.1:0-244 GCF_001411555.2 Juglans regia | reverse complement strand
ATCATAACTTCAAAAATCACCAAAATTTACATACCTTATGTAAATTTTGTCCTAAACTCAAATATCAATTCATAAAAATTTAAAACTAAACACAACCATCAAAATTCTATATGGCCGAAACTTACAAAGGCTATTTCCTTTGCTTTTTGTTGTAATTCTTTCAAATCTCAAAACTCATGATTAAACCAAAATTTTTCTTCTACTACACTCATAACATATTCTTAAGAATAATAATGTTTTGAAT
>NW_023363003.1:0-244 GCF_001411555.2 Juglans regia | reverse complement strand
TCAGGCTCCCTCTCCGGAATCGAACCCTAATTCTCCGTTACCCGTCACCACCATTGTAGGCCTCTATCCTACAATCGAAAGTTGATAGGGCAGAAATTTGAATGATGCGTCGCCGGCACGATGGCCGTGCGATCCGTCGCGTTATCATGAATCATCAGAGCAACGGGCAAAGCCCGCGTCGACCTTTTATCTAATAAATGCATCCCTTCCAGAAGTCGGGGTTTGTTGCACGTATTAGCTCTAG
>NW_023363002.1:0-244 GCF_001411555.2 Juglans regia | reverse complement strand
GAGCTTCATTATAATACCTGAAGACAGAAATGGGTGGGGGTGGAGAAAACTGGCGGAGGCATTGAGGGAGGTTGGAAGCGTAGGTGGGAAGAGGAGAGTTCTTCCATCTACACAGGCAGAAGCTCTCACGTCTTCTATGTCGTACAAGGAGGCTCTACAGTCAACCCGAGATGTGCAAAAGTCAGATATGGCAGGCCCACTACGGTCAGGAAATCTCACTGTTTTGGGAGAAAATCAGAGACAA
>NW_023363001.1:0-244 GCF_001411555.2 Juglans regia | reverse complement strand
TTAAAGGAATTGACGGAAGGGCACCACCAGGAGTGGAGCCTGCGGCTTAATTTGACTCAACACGGGGAAACTTACCAGGTCCAGACATAGTAAGGATTGACAGACTGAGAGCTCTTTCTTGATTCTATGGGTGGTGGTGCGTGGCCGTTCTTAGTTGGTGGAGCGATTTGTCTGGTTAATTCCGTTAACGAACGAGACCTCAGCCTGCTAACTAGCTATGCGGAGGTGACCTTCCGCGGCCAGC
>NW_023362998.1:0-6338 GCF_001411555.2 Juglans regia | reverse complement strand
TTACTTAAAATTCAAATAATCCTTGAGCGACATACTAGCGTCCTCCCGATCCCAATCCAAACGGAGATCTGATCCAAACCCATCGCTACGCGATGGCCAGGGCGAGATTTTCCCAAAAAATCCACTCCCGAGTGGTCCTTCTTGTCAATTTATCTCGCAAGGCGGAAAAAACAAAAACGAGGGGTGCAACACGAGGACTTCCCAGGAGGTCACCCATCCTATTACTACTCTCTCCCAAGCACGCTTAACTGCGGAGTTCTGATGGGATCCGGTGCATTAGTGCTGGTATGATCGCACCCATCAAACTAATTACTTAAAATTCAAATAATCCTTGAGCGACATACTAGCGTCCTTCCCATCCCAATCCAAACGGAGATCTGATCCAAACCCACCGCTACGCGTTGGGCAGGGCGAGATTTTCCCAAAAATCCACTCCCGAGTGGTCGTTCTTGTCAATTCCTCTTGCAAGGCGGAAAAAACAAAAACGAGGGGTGCAACACGAGGACTTCCGAGGAGGTCACCCATCCTAGTACTACTCTCATCCAAGCACGGTTAATTGCGGAGTTCTAATGGGATCCGGTGCATTAGTGCTGGTATGATCGCGCCCATCAAACTAATTATTTAAAATTCATATAATCCAAGTGTGACGTACTAGCGTCTTTCCGATCCAAATGCGAACCGGCGATCTGTTCGAAACCAATAGCTACGAGATGGGCAGGGCGCGATTTTCCTAAGAATCCATTCCCGAGTTGTCCTTATTGTCAATGCCTCTCCCAAGGCGGAAAAAACAAAAACGTGGGGTGCAACACGAGGACTTCCCAGGAGGTGACCCATCCTAGTACAACTCTCGCCCAAACACGCTTAACTGCGGAGTCCTGATGGGTTCTGGTGCAGTTGTGCTGGTATGATCGTACCCATCAAACCAATTATTTAAAATTCATATAATCCTAGGACGACCTACTAGCGTATTTCCGATCCGAATGCGAACCGGAGATCTGATCGAAACCCTTAGCTACGCGATGGGCAGGGCGCGATTTTCGAAAAATCCACTCCCGAGTGGTCCTTCTTGTCAATTCCTCTTGCAAGGCGGAAAAAACAAAAACGAGGGGTGCAACACGAGGACTTCCGAGGAGGTCACCCATCCTAGTACTACTCTAAACCAAGCACGGTTAACTGCGGAGTTCTAATGGGATCCGGTGCATTAGTGCTGGTATGATCGCGCTCATCAAACTAATTATTTAAAATTCATATAATTCTAGTGCGACGTACTAGCGTCTTTCCGATCCAAATGCGAACCGGCGATCTGATCAAAACCCATAGCTACGCGATCGGCAGGGCGCGATTTTCCTAAAAATCCACTCCCGAGTTGTCCTTATTGTCAATGCCTCTCCCAAGGCGGAAAAAACAAAAACGTGGGGTGCAACACGAGGACTTCCCAGGAGGTGACCCATCCTAGTACAACTCTCGCCCAAACACGCTTAACTGCGGAGTCCTGATGGGTTCTGGTGCAGTTGTGCTGGTATGATCGTACCCATCAAACCAATTATTTAAAATTCATATAATCCTAGGGCGACCTACTAGCGTATTTACGATCCGAATGCGAACCGGCGATCTGATCGAAACCCTTAGCTACGCGATGGGCAGGGCGCGATTTTCGAAAAATCCACTCCCGAGTGGTTCTTCTTGTCAATTCCTCTTGCAAGGCGGAAAAAACAAAAACGAGGGGTGCAACACGAGGACTTCCGAGGAGGTCACCCATCCTAGTACTACTCTCAACCAAGCACGGTTAACTGCGGAGTTCTAATGGGATCCGGTGCATTAGTGCTGGTATGATCGCACCCATCAAACTAATTATTTAAAATTCATATAATCCTAGTGCGACGTACTAGCGTCTTTTCGATCCAAATGCGAACCGGCGATCTGATCGAAACCCTTGGCTACGCCCTGGGCAGGGCGCGATTTTCCTAAAAATCCACTCCCAAGTTGTCCTTCTTGTAAATTCGCCTCGTAAGGCGGAAAAAACAAAAACGAGGGGTGCAACATGAGGACTTCCCAGGAGGTCACCCATCCTAGTACTACTCTCGCCCAAGCACGATTAAATGCGGAGTTGAAATGGGATCCGGTGCATTAGTGCTGGTATGATCGCACCCGTCAAACTAATTATTTAAAATTCATATAATCCTAGTGCGACGTACTAGCGTCTTTCCGATCCAAATGCGAACCGGCGATCTGATCGAAACCCATAGCTACGCGATGGGCAGGGCGCGATTTTCCTAAAAATCCACTTTCGAGTTGTCCTTCTTGTCAATTCCTCTCCCAAGGCGGAAAAAACAAAAACGAGGGGTGCAACACGAGGACTTCCCAGGAGGTGACCCATCCTAGTACTACTCTCGCCCAAGCACGCTTAACTGCGGAGTTCTGATGGGTTTCGGTGCATTTGTGCTAGTATGATCGCACCCATCAAACCAATTATTTAAAATTCATATAATCCTAGGGCGACCTACTAGCGTATTTCCGATCCCAATGCGAACCGGCGATGTGATCGAAACCCTTGGCTACGCGCTGGGCAGGGCGCGATTTTCCTAAAAATCCACTCCCAAGTTGTCCTTCTTGTAAATTCCTCTCGCAATGCGGAAAAAACAAAAACGAGGGGTGCAACATGAGGACTTCCCAGGAGGTCACCCATCCTAGTACTACTCTCGCCCAAGCACGATTAAATGCGGAGTTGAAATGGGATCCGGTGCATTAGTGCTGGTATGATCGCATCCGTCAAACTAATTATTTAAAGTTCATATAATCCTAGTGCGACGTACTAGCGTCTTTCCGATCCAAATGCGAACCGGCGATCTGATCGAAACCCATAGCTACGCGATGGGCAGGGCGCGATTTTCCTAAAAATCCACTCCCGAGTTGTCCTTCTTGTCAATTCCTCTCACAAGGCGGAAAAAACAAAAACGAGGGGTGCAACACGAGGACTTCCCAGGAGGTGACCCATCCTAGTACTACTCTCGCCCAAGCACGCTTAACTGCGGAGTTCTGATGGGTTCGGTGCATTTGTGCTGGTATGATCGCACCCATCAAACCAATTATTTAAAATTCATATAATCCTAGGGCGACCTACTAGCGTATTTCCGATCCCAATGCGAACCGGTGATCTGATCGAAACCCTTGGCTACGCGATGGGCAGGGCGCGATTTTCCTAAAAATCCACTCCCAAGTTGTCCTTCTTGTAAATTTCTCTCGCAATGCGGAAAAAACAAAAACGAGGGGTGCAACACGACGACATCCGAGGAGGTCCCCCATCCTAGTACTACTCTCGCCCAAGCAAGCTTGACTGCAGAGTTCTGATGGGATCCGGTGCATTAGTGCTGGTAAGATCGCACCCATCAAACTAATTATTTAAAATTCATATAATCCTAGGGCGACCTACATGCGTATTTCTGATCCCAATGTGAACCGGCGATCTGATCGAAACCCTTGGCTACGCGATGGGCAGGGCGCGATTTTTCGAAAAATCCACTTGTCAATTGGTCCTTCTTGTCAATTTCTCTCGCAAGGCGGAAAAAACAAAAACGAGGGGTGCACCACGAGGACTTCCCAGGAGGTCACCCATCCTAGTACTACTCTCGCCCAAGCACGGTTAACTGCGGAATTCTAATGGGATCCGGTGCATTAGTGCTGGTATGATCGCACCCATCAAACTAATTATTTAAAATTCTTATAATCCTAGTGCGACGTAATAGCGTCTTTCCGATCCAAATGCGAACCGGCGATCTGATCGAAACCCATATCTACACGTTCGGCAGGGCGCGATTTTTCACAAAATCCACTCCCGAGTTGTCCTTCTTGTCAATTCCTCTCGCAAGGCGAAAAAAGAAAAACGAGGGGTGCAACAGGAGGACTTCCCAGGAGGTCACCCATCCTAGTACTACTCTCGCCTAAGCACGCTTAACTGCGGAGTTCTGATGGGATCCGGTGCATTAGTGCTGGTATGATCGCACCCATCAAACTAATTACTTAAAATTCATATAACCCTTGAGCGACATACTAGCGTCCTTCCGATCCCAATCCAAACGGAGATCTGATCCAAACCCATAGCTACGCGATGGGCAGGGCGAGATTTTCTCAAAAATCCACCCCCGAGTGGTCCTTCTTGTCAATTTATCTCGCAAGGCGGAGAAAACAAAAACGAGGGGTGCAACACGAGGACTTCCCAGGAGGTCACACATCCTACTACTACTCTCGCCCAAGCACGGTTAAATGCGGAGTTCAAATGGGATCTAGTGCATTAGTGCTGGTATGATCGCACCCATCAAAGTAATTATTTCAAATTCATATAATCCTAGGGCGACCTACTAGCGTATTTCCGATCCCAATGCGAACCGGCGATCTGATCGAAACCCTTGGCTACGCGATGGGCAGGGCGCGATTTTCGAAAAATCCACTCCCGAGTGGTCCTTCTTGTCAATTCCTCTTGCAAGGCGGAAAAAACAAAAACGAGGGGTGCACCACGAGGACTTCCCAGGAGGTCACCCATCCTAGTACTACTCTCGCCCAAGCATGGTTAACTGCGGAATTCTAATGGGATCCGGTGCATTAGTGCTGGGATGATCGCACCCATCAAACTAATTATTTAAAATTCTTATAATCCTAGTGCGACGTACTAGCGTCTTTCCCATGCAAATGCAAACCGGCGATCTGATCGAAAGCCATAGGTACGCGATGGGCAGGGCGCGATTTTCCTAAAAATCCACTCCCAAGTTGTCCTTCTTGTAAATTCCTCTCGCAAGGCGGAAAAAACAAAAACGAGGGGTGCACCACGAGGACTTCCCAGGAGGTCACCCATCCTAGTACTACTCTCGGCCAAGCACGATTAAATGCGGAGTTGAAATGGGATCCGGTGCATTAGTGCTGGTATGATCGCATCCGTCAAACTAATTATTTAAAGTTCATATAATCCTAGTGCGACGTACTAGCGTTTTTCCGATCCAAATGCGAACCGGCGATCTGATCGAAACCCATAGCTACGCGATGGGCAGGGCGCGATTTTCCTAAAAATCCACTCCCGAGTTGTCCTTCTTGTCAATTCCTCTCACAAGGCGGAAAAAACAAAAACGAGGGGTGCAACACGAGGACTTCCCAGGAGGTGACCCATCCAAGTACTACTCTCGCCCAAGCACGCTTAACTGCGGAGTTCTGATGGGTTTCGGTGCATTTGTGCTGGTATGATCGCACCCATCAAACCAATTATTTAAAATTCATATAATCCTAGGGCGACCTACATGCGTATTTCTGATCCCAATGCGAACCGGCGATCTGATCGAAACCCTTGGCTACGCGGTGGGCAGGGCGCGATTTTTCAAAAAATCGACTTCCGAGTGGTCCTTCTTGTCAATTCCTCTCGCAAGGCGGAAAAAACAAAAACGAGGGGTGCACCACGAGGACTTCCCAGGAGGTCACCCATCCTAGTACTACTCTCGCCCAAGCACGGTTAACTGCGGAGTTCTAATGGGATCCGGTGCATTAGTGCTGGTATGATCGCACCCATCAAACTAATTATTTAAAATTCATATAATCCTAGTGCGACGTACTAGCGTCTTTTCGATCCAAATGCGAACCGGCGATCTGATCGAAACCCTTGGCTACGCCCTGGGCAGGGCGCGATTTTCCTAAAAATCCACTCCCAAGTTGTCCTTCTTGTAAATTCGCCTCGTAAGGCGGAAAAAACAAAAACGAGGGGTGCAACATGAGGACTTCCCAGGAGGTCTCCCATCCTAGTACTACTCTCGCCCAAGCACGATTAAATGCGGAGTTGAAATGGGATCCGGTGCATTAGTGCTGGTATGATCGCGCCCGTCAAACTAATTATTTAAAATTCATATAATCCTAGTGCGACGTACTAGCGTCTTTCCGATCCAAATGCGAACCGGCGATCTGATCGAAACCCATAGCTACGCGATGGGCAGGGCGCGATTTTCCTAAAAATCCACTCCCGAGTTGTCCTTCTTGTCAATTCCTCTCCCAAGGCGGAAAAAACAAAAACGAGGGGTGCAACACGAGGACTTCCCAGGAGGTGACCCATCCTAGTACTACTCTCGCCCAAGCACGCTTAACTGCGGAGTTCTGATGGGTTTCGGTGCATTTGTGCTGGTATGATCGCACCCATCAAACCAATTATTTAAAATTCATATAATCCTAGTGCGACCTACTAGCGTATTTCCGATCCCAATGCGAACCGGCGATCTGATCGAAACCCTTGGCTACGCGATGGGCAGGGCGCGATTTTCCTAAAAATCCACTCCCAAGTTGTCCTTCCTGTAAATTCCTCTCGTAAGGCG
>NW_023362997.1:0-244 GCF_001411555.2 Juglans regia | reverse complement strand
ATGGGGTAGACTAGAGCACACGAGGGCTAGCCAACGTGAGAAAGCCCCTAGCACGACCGATTGCCCCCATCAACAAGCCCATGCGTGGCACTAGGTGCCACCAAATCCGTCCCTAAAGCACAAGCTTGTTGCTAGAAAGCAATCAAGAATGTAGGAATCACCCCCACGAAAACGAGCCCAAAAAACGGTCGTCGGGACATGGTCGGCCGGCGGCGGCCGCCGCCACAACCACCGCCGGCGGCGG
>NW_023362996.1:0-244 GCF_001411555.2 Juglans regia | reverse complement strand
ACCGAAGGGTTCCTGTGTTGCATACCTACAAAGATGGAATTTGTCCCTCTCGTTGCCCCTTGTCCTTGTCGGTGCTCATCTTTGGGTGCTGGCTGGACTCTGAAGTTGTCCACGTGTTACCATGCAAGCCTTCGAGTTTACGATGGTTGTCATGGACCATGTGGGCGTTCTCGTGCTCTTGGATGCGGAACATTGTGTTGGTGTGGGGGGTCTCCGGCCTCTTTATCCCAAACCGAGCGTTCTC
>NW_023362995.1:0-244 GCF_001411555.2 Juglans regia | reverse complement strand
AGACATGCAACACAAGGTTACCTGCCCCCGTTCATGACATATAAGATGCAATATTCCTAACATGCATCTAGCATTATGCAATATTCGCAGCAGATAATTTTTTTTTCTTTAGCAATACTATGCACCAAACTGAAATATCTCAAATACGTAAAACATACTTCATACATAATGACGTACTGAACAACTGAGATCACTACACTAGTCCAAAATGGTTGTGATCAAAAGATTATTGGAGATTGAACAC
>NW_023362994.1:0-244 GCF_001411555.2 Juglans regia | reverse complement strand
AGTTGTTGAGGTCTCAACCCCTTGGGAGCCAAGCCAAACCAGCAAACAACCCATCGTCGGCCGAGAGCACGCGTAGGAATCTAGTGCTAAGAAGCACCAAACACCATGCCACACTCACACCTCAAGGATGCCATGCACGCGGATCGAACCCCCACGAAGATCAACGCATCAAGAAGGAAACCGTATCAAGGTTCAACCCCATGGGAACAAGGCCATCAAGGTCCGGAAGCCACCTCAATGAAGC
>NW_023362993.1:0-244 GCF_001411555.2 Juglans regia | reverse complement strand
TTTCGAAACACTGCAATTGGTGCGCTTACCGAGGTTACTATTCACTTCGAAAAAGTGAATCATAAACTTAGTACTAAAAATTCCTAAATATTCATATTAACCTACAGTGAAAATCTTTTACCGAAATTCAATCTCGAAGTACCCCTAAAAATAATTTCACAATTTTCAACAGACATTTCGTCTAGAATTATGAAAATAGGATATTGCGCCATAAAATTCTAAATAATCCACTGAGTCTAATGGC
>NW_023362992.1:0-244 GCF_001411555.2 Juglans regia | reverse complement strand
GATCTTGCCAAGTGTCCAAATAAAACTTCTCTAATCCAATTTGGACATTCCACACTGTGATTTCGAAACACTGCAATTGGTGCGCTTATCGAGGTTACTATTCATTTCGAAAAAGTGAATCATAAACTTAGTACTAAAAATTCCTAAATATTCATATTAACCTTTAGTGAAAATCTTTTACCGAAATTTAACCTCGAAGTGCCCCTAAAAATAATTTCACAATTTCCAACAGACGTTTCGTCCG
>NW_023362991.1:0-244 GCF_001411555.2 Juglans regia | reverse complement strand
TATTAGATAAAAGGTCGACGCGGGCTTTGCCCGTTGCTCTGATGATTCATGATAACTCGACGGATCGCACGGCCATCGTGCCGGCGACGCATCATTCAAATTTCTGCCCTATCAACTTTCGATTGTAGGATAGAGGCCTACTATGGTGGTGACGGGTAACGGAGAATTAGGGTTCGATTCCGGAGAGGGAGCCTGAGAAACGGCTACCACATCCAAGGAAGGCAGCAGGCGCGCAAATTACCCA
>NW_023362990.1:0-244 GCF_001411555.2 Juglans regia | reverse complement strand
AAAGAAGATTAAAAATTGAAATGAAAAAACGATAAAAATATTCCATAATATTTTTCGTTACAAATATTAAAAATAAAATACAAAAATTGATAGAACGTAGTAAACAACAGTCAGATGATAACGTTATCTGCAAAAGTCGAATTCCGTACTTCCTCAGTCAAAGTATCAACCTTGTCGTTGAGGATAGTTACACGATGGGTGAGTTTGGCAACAGACGCCGATATAGCCTCGAGCGATCGATCGA
>NW_023362989.1:0-244 GCF_001411555.2 Juglans regia | reverse complement strand
AAAGCAAGATTAGTGTAGAAAGAGCAAGATTGTGTCGACGACGGACTCAACAACAACCTAAGATGGATCCAGCGTGTCGATGGACTCCCTGATCACTTAAGCGCAGATTACTACAAACCAAATCTTACATCAACATCCAAACAAAAACATTACGTGTTAACAAAAAAATTGTAGCATGGGGCAAAATCCAATGATGCCTTGATATGTTAATGGTAGATGAGGCAATTTCCTTTCATCAACTACT
>NW_023362987.1:0-20805 GCF_001411555.2 Juglans regia | reverse complement strand
GAAAAAACAAAAACGAGGGGTGCAACACGAGGACTTCCCAGGAGGTTACCCATCCTAGTACTACTCTCGCCCAAGCACGCTTAACTGCGGAGTTCTGATGGGATCCGGTGCATTAGTGCTGGTATGATCGCACCCATCAAACTAATTACTTAAAATTCAAATAATCCTTGAGCGACATACTAGCGTCCTTCCGATCCCAATCCAATCGGAGATCTGATCCAAACCCATAGCTACACGATGGGCAGTGCGAGATTTTCCTAAAAATCCACTCCCGAGTGGGCCTCCTTGTCAATTTATCTCGCAAGACGGAAAAAACAAAAACGAGGGGTGCAACACGAGGACTTCCCAGGAGGTCACCCATCCTAGTACTACTGCCTACACGCTTTAGCCGCTGAGTTTCCGATGGGATCCGTATTGGGTACCGGTATGATCGCACCTTCGTAATTATTTTACCCATATAATCCTTCAGCTTGAAATACTACGCCCTCGACCTAACCAAACGGATCGACCAAACCCATGGCTACGCTGATGGGCGACGAGATTTTCCCAAAATGCACTGAAGGTCTTGTCAATTTTTCGCAAGGCGAAAACAAAACGACAGGGTAACAAGAGACTTCCAGAGGTCACCCATCTCTAGTACTACTCGCCAAGCACGCTAATCAAGGAGTTCGATGATCCGGTGCATTAGTGCTGGTATGATCGCACCCATCAAACTAAATACTTAAAATTCAAATAATCCTTGAGCGACATACTAGCGTCCTTCCGATCCCAATCCAAACGGAGATCTGATCCAAACCCATCGCTACGCGATGGGCAGGGCGCGATTTTCCTAAAAATCCACTCCCGAGTGGTCCTTCTTGTCATTTTATCTCGCAAGGCGGAAAAAATAAAAACGAGTGGTGCAACACGAGGACTTCCCCGGAGGTCACCCATCCTAGTACTACTCTCGCCCAACCACGCTTAACTGCTGAGTTCTGATGGGATCCGGTGCATTAGTGCTGGTATGATCGCACCCATCAAACTAATTACTTAAAATTCAAATAATCCTTGAGCGACATACTAGCGTCCTTCCGATCCCAATCAAATCGGAGATCTGATCCAAACCCATAGCTACACGATGGGCAGTGCGAGATTTTCCTAAAAATCCACTCCCGAGTGGTCCTCCTTGTCAATTTATCTCGCAAGACGGAAAAAACAAAAACGAGGGGTGCAACACGAGGACTTCCCAGGAGGTCACCCATCCTAGTACTACTCTCGCCCAAGCACGCTTAGCTGCGGAGTTCTGATGGGATCCGGTGCATTAGTACTGGTATGATCGCACCCAACAAACTAATTATTTAAATTCATATAATCCTTCAGCGAAATACTAGCGTCCTTCCGATCCCAATCCAAACGGAGATCTGATCCAAACCCATGGCTACGCGATGGGCAGGACGAGAATTTCCCAAAAATGCACTCCCGAGTGGTCCTTCTTGTCAATTTTTCTCGCAAGGCGGAAAAAACAAAAACGAGGGGTGCAACACGAGGACTTCCCAGGAGGTCACCCATCCTAGTACTACTCTCGCCCAAGCACGCTTAATTGCGGAGTTCTGATGGGATCCGGTGCATTAGTACTGGTATGATCGCACCCAACAAACTAATTACTTAAAATTCAAATAATCCTTGAGCGACATACTAGCGTCCTTCCGATCCCAATCCAATCGGAGATCTGATCCAAACCCATGGCTACGCGCTGGGCAGGGCGAGATTTTCCGAAAAATCCACTCCCGAGTGCTCCTTCTTGTCAATTTATCTCGCAAGGCGGAAAAAAAATCAACGAGGGGTGCAACACGAGGACTTCCCAGGAGGACACCCATCCTAGTACTACTCTCGCCCAAGCACGCTTAACTGCGGAGTTCTGATGGGATCCGGTGCATTAGTGCTGGGATGATCGCACCCGTCAAACTAATTACTTAAAATTCATATAATCCTTGAGCGACATACTAGCGTCCTTCCGATCTATCCAGCGGAGATGCGATCCAAACCCATACTTCTGGCGATGAGTGACGCGATTTTCTAAAATCCACTCCCGAGTGCTCCTTCTTGTCAATTTATCTCGCAAGGCGGAAAAAACAAAAACGAGGGGTGCAACACGAGGACTTCCCAGGAGGTCACCCATCCTAGTACTACTCTCGCCCAAGCACGCTTAACTGCGGAGTTCTGATGGGATCCGGTGCATTAGTGCTGGTATGATCGCGCCCATCAAACTAATTACTTAAAATTCATATAATCCTTGAGCGACATACTAGCGTCCTTCCGATCCCAATCCAAACGGAGATCTGATCCAAACCCATAGCTACACGATGGGCAGTGCGAGATTTTCCTAAAAATCCACCCCCGAGTGGTCCTCCTTGTCAATTTATCTCGCAAGGCGGAAAAAATAAAAACGAGGGGTGCAACACGAGGACTTCCCAGGAGGTCACCCATCCTAGTACTACTCTCGCCCAAGCACGCTTAACTGCGGAGTTCTGATCGGATCCGGTGCATTAGTGCTGGTATGATCGCACCCATCAAACTAATTACTTAAAATTCATATAATCCTTGAGCGAAATACTAGCGTCCTTCCGATCCCAATCCAAACGGAGATCTGATCCAAACCCATGGCTACGCGATGGGCAGGGCGAGATTTCCCGAAAAATCCACTCCCGAGTGGTCCTTCTTGTCAATTTATCTCGCAAGGCGGAAAAAACAAAAGCGAGGGGTGCAACACGAGGACTTCCCAGGAGGTCACCCATCCTAGTACTACTCTCGCCCAAGCACGCTTAACTGCGGAGTTCTGATGGGATCCGGTGCATTAGTGCTGGTATGATCGCACCCATCAAACTAATTACTTAAAATTCATATAACCCTTGCGCGACATACTAGCGTCCTTCCGATCCCAATCCAAACGGAGAACTGATCCAAACCCATTGCTACGCGATGGGCAGGGCGAGATTTTCTCAAAAATCCACCCCCGAGTGGTCCTTCTTATCAATTTATCTCGCAAGGCGGAGAAAACAAAAACGAGGGGTGCAACACGAGGACTTCCCAGGAGGTCACCCATCCTATTACTACTCTCGCCCAAGCACGCTTAACTGCGGAGTTCTGATGGGATCCGGTGCATTAGTGCTGGTATGATCGCACCCATCAAACTAATTACTTAAAATTCATATAATCCTTGAGCGACATACTAGCGTCCTTCAGATCCCAATCCAAACGGAGATCTGATCCAAACCCATGGCTACGCGATGGGCAGGGCGAGATTTTCCCAAAAAATCCACTCCAGTACCTTCTGTCAATTTATTCAAGGCTGAAAAAAATAAAAAACGAGGGGTGCAACACGTAGACTTCCTGTGAGGCTACCCATCCTAGTACTACTCTCGCCCAAGCACGCTTAACTGCGGAGTTCTGATGGGATCCGGTGCATTAGTGCTGGTATGATCGCACCCATCAAACTAATTACTTAAAATTCATATAATCCTTGAGCGACATACTAGCGTCCTTCCGATCCCAATCCAAACGGAGATCTGATCAAAACCCATGGCTACGCGATGGGCAGGGCGAGATTTCCCGAAAAATCCACTCCCGAGTGGTCCTTCTTGTCAATTTATCTCGCAAGGCGGAAAAACAAAAACGAGGGGTGCAACACGAGGACTTCCCAGGAGGTCACCCATCCTAGTACTACTCTCGCCCAAGCACGCTTAACTGCGGAGTTCTGATGGGATCCGGTGCATTAGTGCTGGTATGATCGCACCCATCAAACCAATTACTTAAAATTCAAATAATCCTAGAGCGACATACTAGCGTCCTTCCGATCCCAATCCAAACGGAGATCTGATCCAAACCCATGGCTACGCGATGGGCAGGGCGAGATTTTCTCAAAAATCCACTCCCGTGTGGTCCTTCTTGTCAATTTATCTCGCAAGGCGGAAAAAACAAAAACGAGGGGTGCAACACGAGGACTTCCCAGGAGGTCACCTATCCTAGTACTACTCTCGCCCAAGCACGCTTAACTGCGGAGTTCTGATGGGATCCGGTGCATTAGTGCTGGTATGATCGCACCCATCAAACTAAATACATAAAATTCAAATAATCCTTGAGCGACATACTAGCGTCCTTCCGATCCCAATCCAAACGGAGAACTGATCCAAACCCATGGCTACGCGATGGGCAGGGCGAGATTTTCCCAAAAATCCACTCCCGAGTGGGCCTTCTTGTCAATTTATCTCGCAAGGCGGAAAAAACAAAAACGAGGGGTGCAACACGAGGACTTCCGAGGAGGTCACCCATCCTAGTACTACCGCCCCAAGCACGCTTAATCAAGGGATTGATGGGATCCGCATTAGTGCCGTATGACGCACTCATCAAACTAATTACTTAAAATAATATAACTTTGGCTTCCACATACTAAGGCCCTTCCATCCCAATCCAAACGGAGATCTCGATCCACATGGCTACGCCGATGGGCGTGGCTTATTTCCGATAAAAACTACCCGAAAGTGCTCCTTCTTGTCAATTTATCTCGCAAGGCGGAAAAAACAAAAACGAGGGGTGCAACACGAGGACTTCCCAGGAGGTCACCAATCCTAGTACTACTCTCGCCCAAGCACGCTTAACTGCGGAGTTCTGATGGGATCCGGTGCATTAGTGCTGGTATGATCGCACCCATCAAACTAATTACTTAAAATTCATATAATCCTTGAGCGACATACTAGCGTCCTTCCGACCCCAATCCAAACGGAGATCTGATCCAAACCCATGGCTACGCGATGGGCAGGGCGAGATTTTCCCAAAAATCCACTCCCGAGTGCTCCTTCTTGTCAATTTATCTCGCAAGGCGGAAAAACAAAAACGAGGGGTGCAACACGAGGACTTCCCAGGAGGTCACCCATCCTAGTACTACTCTCGCCCAAGCACGCTTAACTGCGGAGTTCTGATGGGATCCGGAGCATTAGTGCTGGCATGATCGCATCCATCAAACTAATTACTTAAAATTCATAATCCCACATACTACGCCCTTCCCATCCCAACCAAACGGAGATCTCGATCCAAACCCATGGTTACGCTGAGCGGCTTAGATTTTTCCCAAAAATCCACTCCCGAGTGCTCCTTCTTGTCAATTTATCTCGCAAGGCGGAAAAAAAATCAACGAGGGGTGCAACACGAGGACTTCCCAGGAGGTCACTCATCCTAGTACTACTCTCGCCCAAGCACGCTTAACTGCGGAGTTCTGATGGGATCCGGTGCATTAGTGCTGGTATGATCGCACCCATCAAACTAATTACTTAAAATTCATATAATCCTTGAGCGACATACTAGCGTCCTTCCGATCCCAATCCAAACGGAGATCTGATCCAAAACCCATGGCTACGCGATGGGCAGGGCGAGATTTTCTCAAAAATCCACGCCCGAGTGGTCCTTCTTGTCAATTTATCTCGCAAGGCGGAGAAAACAAAAACGAGGGGTGCAACACGAGGACTTCCCAGGAGGTCACCCATCCTAGTACTACTCTCGCCCAAGCACGCTTAACTGCGGAGTTCTGATGGGATCCGGTGCATTAGTGCTGGTATGATCGCACTCATCAAACTAATTACTTAAAATTCATATAATCCTTGAGCGACATACTAGCGTCCTTCCGATCCCAATCCAAACGGAGATCTGATCCAAACCCATGGCTACGCGATGGGCAGGGCGAGATTTTCCGAAAAATCCACCCCCGAGTGGTCCTTCTTGTCAATTTATCTCGCAAGGCGGAAAAAACAAAAACGAGGGGTGCAACACGAGGACTTCCCAGGAGGTCACCCATCCTAGTACTACTCTCGCCCAAGCACGCTTAACCGCGGAGTTCTGATGGGATCCGGTGCATTAGTGCTGGTATGATCGCACCCATCAAACTAATTACTTAAAATTCATATAATCCTTGAGCTACATACTAGCGTCCTTCCGATCCCAATCCAAACGGAGAACTGATCCAAACCCATTGCTACGCGATGGGCAGGGCGAGATTTTCTAAAAAATCCACCCCCGAGTGGTCCTTCTTGTCAATTTATCTCGCAAGGCGGAAAAAACAAAAACGAGGGGTGCAACACGAGGACTTCCCAGGAGGTCACCCATCCTAGTACTACTCTCGCCCAAGCACGCTTAACCGCGGAGTTCTGATGGGATCCGGTGCATTAGTGCTGGTATGATCGCACCCATCAAACTAATTACTTAAAATTCATATAATCCTTGAGCTACATACTAGCGTCCTTCCGATCCCAATCCAAACGGAGAACTGATCCAAACCCATTGCTACGCGATGGGCAGGGCGAGATTTTCTAAAAAATCCACCCCCGAGTGGTCCTTCTTGTCAATTTATCTCGCCGAAAACAAAACGGTGCAAATACTAGGACTTCCTCTGTGAGGTCACCCATCCTAGTACTACTCTCGCCCAAGCACGCTTAACTGCGGAGTTCTGATGGGATCCGGTGCATTAGTGCTGGTATGATCGCACCCATCAAACTAATTGCTTAAAATTCATATAATCCTTGAGCGACATACTAGCGTCCTTCCGATCCCAATCCAAACGGAGAACTGATCCAAACCCATTGCTACGCGATGGGCAGGGCGAGATTTTCTCAAAAATCCACCCCCGAGTGGTCCTTCTTGTCAATTTATCTCGCAAGGCGGAGAAAACAAAAACGAGGGTGCAACACGAGGACTTCCCAGGAGGTCACCCATCCTAGTACTACTCTCGCCCAAGCACGCTTAACTGCGGAGCCCTGATGGGATCCGGTGCATTAGTGCTGGTATGATCGCACCCATCAAACTAATTACTTAAAATTCATATAATCCTTGAGCGACATACTAGCGTCCTTCCGATCCCAATTCAAACGGAGATCTGATCCAAACCCATGGCTACGCGATGGGCAGGGCGAGATTTCCCGAAAAATCCACTCCCGAGTGGTCCTTCTTGTCAATTTATCTCGCAAGGCGGATAAAACAAAAACGAGGGGTGCAACACGAGGACTTCCCAGGAGGTCACCCATCCTAGTACTACTCTCGCCCAAGCACGCTTAACTGCGGAGTTCTGATGGGATCCGGTGCATTAGTGCTGGTATGATCGCACCCATCAAACTAATTACTAAAAATTCATATAATCCTTGAGCGACATACTAGCGTCCTTCCGATCCCAATCCAAACGGAGATCTGATCAAAACCCATGGCTACGCGATGGGCAGGGCGAGATTTTCCCAAAAATCCACTCCCGAGTGCTCCTTCTTGTCAATTTATCTCGCAAGGCGGAAAAAACAAAAACGAGGGGTGCAACACGAGGACTTCCCAGGAGGTCACCTATCCTAGTACTACTCTCGCCCAAGCACGCTTAACTGCGGAGTTCTGATGGGATCCGGTGCATTAGTGCTGGTATGATCGCACCCATCAAACTAATTACTTAAAAATCAAATAATCCTTGAGCGACATACTAGCGTCCTTCCGATCCCAATCCAAACGGAGATCTCATCCAAACCCATGGCTACGCGATGGGCAGGGCGAGATTTCCCGAAAAATCCACTCCCGAGTGGTCCTTCTTGTCAATTTATCTCGCAAGGCGGAAAAAACAAAAACGAGGGGTGCAACACGAGGACTTCCCCAGAGGTCACCCATCCTAGTACTACTCTCGCCCAACCACGCTTAACTGCTGAGTTCTGATGGGATCCGGTGCATTAGTGCTGGTATGATCGCACCCATCAAACTAATTACTTAAAATTCATATAATCCTTGAGCGACATACTAGCGTCCTTCCGATCCCAATCCAAACGGAGATCTGATCCAAACCCATGGCTACTTAGCGATAGGCGGGCGGGCCTTGTCAAAAATCCCACTCGAGTGGTCCTTCTTGTCAATTTATCTCGCAAGGCGGAGAAAACAAAAACGAGGGGTGCAACACGAGGACTTCCCAGGAGGTCACCCATCCTAGTACTACTCTCGCCCAAGCACGCTTAACTGCGGAGTTCTGATGGGATCCGGTGCATTAGTGCTGGTATGATCGCATCCATCAAACTAAATACTTAAAATTCATATAATCCTTGAGCGACATACTAGCGTCCTTCCGATCCCAATCCAAACGGAGATCTGATCCAAACCCATGGCTACGCGATGGGCCGGGTGAGATTTTCCCAAAAATCCACTCCCGAGTGCTCCTTCTTGTCAATTTATCTCGCAAGGCGGAAAAAACAAAAACGAGGGGTGCAACACGAGGACTTCCCAGGAGGTCACCCATCCTAGTACTACTCTCGCCCAAGCACGCTTAACTGCGGAGTTCTGATGGGATCCGGTGCATTAGTGCTGGTATGATCGCACCCATCAAACTAAATACATAAAATTCAAATAATCCTTGAGCGACATACTAGCGTCCTTCCGATCCCAATCCAATCGGAGATCTGATCCAAACCCATGGCTACGCGATGGGCAGGGCGAGATTTTCCCAAAAATCCACTCCCGAGTGGTCCTTCTTGTCAATTTATCTCGCAAGGCGGAAAAAAAATCAACGAGGGGTGCAACACGAGGACTTCCAGGAGGTCACCCATCCTAGTACTACTCTCGCCCAAGCACGCTTAACTGCGGAGTTCTGATGGGATCCGGTGCATTAGTGCTGGTATGATCGCACCCATCAAACTAATTACTTAAAATTCATATAATCCTTGAGCGACATACTAGCGTCCTTCCGATCCCAATCCAAACGGAGATCTGATCCAAACCCATGGCTACGCGATGGGCAGGGCGAGATTTTCTCAAAAATCCACTCCCGTGTGGTCCTTCTTGTCAATTTATCTCGCAAGGCGGAAAAAACAAAAACGAGGTGTACATGCGAGACTTCCAGTCACCCATCCCTGGCCTTACTCTGGCCCAAACGCAGCTTAAGCGCGAGTTACGTGGGGATCCGGTGCATTAGTGCTGGTATGATCGCCCCCCTCAAACTAATTACTTAAAATTCATATAATCCTTGAGCGACATACTAGCGTCCTTCCGATCCCAATCCAAACGGAGATCTGATCCAAACCCATGGCTACGCGATGGGCAGGGCGAGATTTCCTGAAAAATCCACTCCCGAGTGGTCCTTCTTGTCAATTTATCTCGCAAGGCGGAAAAAACAAAAACGAGGGGTGCGACACGAGGACTTCCCAGGAGGTCACCCATCCTAGTACTACTCTCGCCCAAGCACGCTTAACTGCGGAGTTCTGATGGGATCCGGTGCATTAGTGCTGGTATGATCGCACCCATCAAACTAATTACTTAAAATTCATATAATCTTGAGCGACATACTAGCGTCCTTCCGATCCCAATCCAAACGGAGATCTGATCCAAACCCATGGCTACGCGATGGGCAGGGCGAGATTTTCCCAAAAATCCACTCCCGAGTGCTCCTTCTTGTCAATTTATCTCGCAAGGCGGAAAAAACAAAAGCGAGGGGTGCAACACGAGGACTTCCCAGGAGGTCACCCATCCTAGTACTACTCTCGCCCAAGCACGCTTAACTGCGGAGTTCTGATGGGATCCGGTGCATTAGTGCTGGTATGATCGCACCCATCAAACTAATTACTTAAAATTCATATAATCCTTGAGCGACATACTAGCGTCCTTCCGATCCCAATCCAAATGGAGATCTGATCCAAACCCATGGCTACGCGATGGGCAGGGCGAGATTTTCCCGAAAAATCCACTCCCGAGTGCTCCTTCTTGTCAATTTATCTCGCAAGGCGGAAAAAACAAAAACGAGGGGTGCAACACGAGGACTTCCCGGGAGGTCACCCATCCTAGTACTACTCTCGCCCAAGCACGCTTAACTGCGGAGTTCTGATGGGATCCGGTGCATTAGTGCTGGTATGATCGCACCCATCAAACTAATTACTTAAAATTCATATAATCCTTGGCCGACATACTAGCGTCCTTCCGATCCCAATCCAAACGGAGATCTGATCCAAACCCATGGCTACGCGATGGGCAGGGCGAGATTTTCCCAAAAATCCACTCCCGAGTGCTCCTTCTTGTCAATTTGTAAGGCGGAAAAAAACAAAAAGCGAGGGTGCAACACGGACTTCGAAGTCACCATCCCTAGTACTACTCTCGCCCAAGCACGCTTAACTGCGGGGTTCTGATGGGATCCGGTGCATTAGTGCTGGTATGATCGCACCCATCAAACTAATTACTTAAAATTCATATAATCCTTGAGCGACATACTAGCGTCCTTCCGATCCCAATCCAAACGGAGATCTGATCCAAACCCATGGCTACGCGATGGGCAGGGCGAGATTTTCCCAAAAATCCACTCACGAGTGCTCCTTCTTGTCAATTTATCTCGCAAGGCGGAAAAAACAAAAACGAGGGGTGCAACACGAGGACTTCCCAGGAGGTCACCCATCCTAGTACTACTCTCGCCCAAGCGCGCTTAACTGCGGGTTCTGATGGGATCCGGTGCATTAGTGCTGGTATGATCGCACCCATCAAACTAATTACTTAAAATTCATATAATCCTTGGCCGACATACTTGCGTCCTTCCGATCCCAATCCAAACGGAGATCTGATCCAAACCCATGGCTACGCGATGGGCAGGGCGAGATTTTCCGAAAAATCCACTCCCGAGTGGTCCTTCTTGTCAATTTATCTCTCAAGGTGGTAAAAAAATCAACGAGGGGTGCAACATGAGGACTTCCCAGGAGGTCACCCATCCTAGTACTACTCTCGCCCAAGCACGCTTAACTGCGGAGTTCTGATGGGATCCGGTGCATTAGTGCTGGTATGATCGCACCCATCAAACTAATTACTTAAAATTCAAATAATCCTTGAGCGACATACTAGCGTCCTTCCGATCCCAATCCAAACGGAGATCTGATCCAAACCCATGGCTACGCGATGGGCAGGGCGAGATTTCCCGAAAAATCCACTCCCGAGTGGTCCTTCTTGTCAATTTATCTCGCAAGGCGGAAAAAACAAAAACGAGGGGTGCAACGCGAGGACTTCCCAGGAGGTCACCCATCCTAGTACTACTCTCGCCCAAGCACGCTTAACTGCGGAGTTCTGATGGGATCCGGTGCATTAGTGCTGGTATGATCGCACCCATCAAACTAAATACTTAAAATTCATATAATCCTTGAGCGACATACTAGCGTCCTTCCGATCCCAATCCAAACGGAGATCTGATCCAAACCCATGGCTACGCGATGGGCAGGGCGAGATTTTCCCAAAAATCCACTCCCGAGTGGTCCTTCTTGTCAATTTATCTCGCAAGGCGGAAAAAACAAAAACGAGGGGTGCAACACGAGGACTTCCCAGGAGGTCACCCATCCTAGTACTACTCTCGCCCAAGCACGCTTAACTGCGGAGTTCTGATGGGATCCGGTGCATTAGTGCTGGTATGATCGCACCCATCAAACTAATTACTTAAAATTCAAATAATCCTTGAGCGACATACTAGCGTCCTCCCGATCCCAATCCAAACGGAGATCTGATCCAAACCCATCGCTACGCGATGGCCAGGGCGAGATTTTCCCAAAAAATCCACTCCCGAGTGGTCCTTCTTGTCAATTTATCTCGCAAGGCGGAAAAAACAAAAACGAGGGGTGCAACACGAGGACTTCCCAGGAGGTCACCCATCCTAGTACTACTCTCAACCAAGCACGGTTAACTGCGGAGTTCTAATGGGATCCGGTGCATTTGTGCTGGTACGATCGCGCCCATCAAACTAATTATTTAAAATTCATAAAATCCAAGTGCGACGTACTAGCGTCTTTCCGATCCAAATGCGAACCGGCGATCTGATCGAAACCAATAGCTACACGATGGGCAGGGCGATATTTTCCCAAAAATCCACTCCCGAGTGGTCCTTCTTGTCAATTTATCTCCCAAGGCGGAAAAAACAAAAACGTGGGGTGCAACACGAGGACTTCCCAGGAGGTGACCCATCCTAGTACAACTCTCGCCCAAGCACGCTTAACTGCGGAGTCCTGATGGGATCCGGTGCATTAGTGCTGGTATGATCGCACCCATCAAACTAACTACTTAAAATTCATATAATCCTTGAGCGACATACTAGCGTCCTTCCGATCCCAATCCAAACGGAGATCTGATCCAAACCCATGGCTACGCGATGGGCAGGGCGAGATTTTCCGAAAAATCCACTCACGAGTGGTCCTTCTTGTCAATTTATCTCGCAAGGCGGAAAAAACAAAAACGAGGGGTGCAACACGAGGACTTCCCAGGAGGTCACCCATCCTAGTACCACTCTCGCCCAAGCACGCTTAACTGCGGAGTTCTGATGGGATCCGGTGCATTAGTGCTGGTATGATCGCACCCATCAAACTAATTACTTAAAATTCAAATAATCCTTGAGCGACATACTAGCGTCCTTCCCATCCCAATCCAAACGGAGATCTGATCCAAACCCACCGCTACGCGTTGGGCAGGGCGAGATTTTCCCAAAAATCCACTCCCGAGTGGTCGTTCTTGTCAATTCCTCTTGCAAGGCGGAAAAAACAAAAACGAGGGGTGCAACACGAGGACTTCCGAGGAGGTCACCCATCCTAGTACTACTCTCGACCAAGCACGGTTAACTGCGGAGTTCTAATGGGATCCGGTGCATTAGTGCTGGTATGATCGCGCCCATCAAACTAATTATTTAAAATTCATATAATCCAAGTGCGACGTACTAGCGTCTTTCCGATCCAAATGCGAACCGGCGATCTGATCGAAACCAATAGCTACGAGATGGGCAGGGCGCGATTTTCCTAAGAATCCACTCCCGAGTTGTCCTTATTGTCAACGCCTCTCCCAAGGCGGAAAAAACAAAAACGTGGGGTGCAACACGAGGACTTCCCAGGAGGTGACCCATCCTAGTACAACTCTCGCCCAAGCACGCTTAACTGCGGAGTCCTGATGGGTTCTGGTGCAGTTGTGCTGGTATGATCGTACCCATCAAACGAATTATTTAAAATTCATATAATCCTAGGGCGACCTACTAGCGTATTTCCGATCCGAATGCGAACCGGCGATCTGATCGAAACCCTTGGCTACGCGATGGGCAGGGCGCGATTTTCGAAAAATCCACTCCCGAGTGGTCCTTCTTGTCAATTCCTCTTGCAAGGCGGAAAAAACAAAAGCGAGGGGTGCAACACGAGGACTTCAGAGGAGGTCACCCATCCTAGTACTACTCTCAACCAAGCACGGTTAACTGCGGAGTTCTAATGGGATCCGGTGCATTAGTGCTGGTATGATCGCGCCCATCAAACTAATTATTTAAAATTCATATAATCCTAGTGCGACGTACTAGCGTCTTTCCGATTTAAATGCGAACCGGCGATCTGATCGAAACCCATAGCTACGCGATCGGCAGGGCGCGATTTTCCTAAAAATCCACTCCCGAGTGGTCCTTATTGTCAATTCCTCTCGCAAGGCGGAAAAAACAAAAACGAGGGGTGCAACACGGGGACTTCCCAGGAGGTCACCCATCCTAGTACTACTCTCGCCCAAGCACGGTTAAATGCGGAGTTGAAATGGGATCCGGTGCATTAGTGCTGGTATGATCGCACCCGTCAAACTAATTATTTAAAATTCATATAATCCTAGTGCGACGTACTAGCGTCTTTCCGATCCAAATGCGAACCGGCGATCTGATCGAAACCCATAGCTACGCGATGGGCAGGGCGCGATTTTCCTAAATATCCACTCCCGAGTTGTCCTTCTTGTCAATTCCTCTCACAAGGCGGAAAAAACAAAAACGAGGGGTGCAACACGAGGACTTCCCAGGTGGTGACCCATCCTAGTACTACTCTCGCCCAAGCACGCTTAACTGCGGAGTTCTGATGGGTTCCGGTGCATTTGTGCTGGTATGATCGCACCCATCAAACCAATTATTTAAAATTCATATAATCCTAGGGCGACCTACTAGCGTATTTCCGATCCCAATGCGAACCGGTGATCTGATCGAAACCCTTGGCTACGCGATGGGCAGGGCACGATTTTCCAAAAAATCCACTCCCAAGTTGTCCTTCTTGTAAATTCCTCTCGCAATGCGGAAAAAACAAAAACGAGGGGTGCAACACGACGACATCCGAGGAGGTCCCCCATCCTAGTACTACTCTCGCCCAAGCAAGCTTGACTGCAGAGTTCTGATGGGATCCGGTGCATTAGTGCTGGTATGATCGCACCCATCAAACTAATTATTTAAAATTCATATAATCCTAGGGCGACCTACATGCGTATTTCTGATCCCAATGCGAACCGGCGATCTGATCGAAACCCTTGGCTACGCGATGGGCAGGGCGCGATTTTTCGAAAAATCCACTTGTCAATTGGTCCTTCTTGTCAATTCCTCTCGCAAGGCGGAAAAAACAAAAACGAGGGGTGCACCACGAGGACTTCCCAGGAGGTCACCCATCCTAGTACTACTCTCGCCCAAGCACGGTTAACTGCGGAATTCTAATGGGATCCGGTGCATTAGTGCTGGTATGATCGCACCCATCAAACTAATTATTTAAAATTCTTATAATCCTAGTGCGACGTAATAGCGTCTTTCCCATGCAATTGCGAACCGGCGATCTGATCGAAAGCCATAGGTACGCGATGGGCATGGCTCGATTTTCCTAAAAATCCACTCCCGAGTGGTCCTTCTTGTCAATTCATCTCACAAGGTGGAAAAAACAAAAACGAGGGGTGCAACACGAGGACTTCCCAGGAGGTCACCCATCCTAGTACTACTCTCGCCCAAGCACGCTTAGCTGCGGAGTTCTGATGGGATCCGCTGCATTAGTGCTGGTATGATCGCAACCATCAAACCAATTATTTAAAATTCATATAATCCTAGGCGACCTACTAGCGTATTTCCGATCCCAATGCGAACCGGCGATCTGATCGAAACCCTTGGCTACGCGCTGGGCAGGGCGTGATTTTCCTAAAAATCCACTCCCAAGTTGTCCTTCTTGTAAATTCGCCTCGTAAGGCGGAAAAAACAAAAACGAGGGGTGCAACATGAGGACTTCCCAGGAGGTCACCCATCCTAGTACTACTCTCGCCCAAGCAAGCTTGAATGCGGAGTTCTGATGGGATCCGGTGCATTAGTGCTGGTATGATCGCACCCATCAAACTAATTATTTCAAATTCATATAATCTTAGGGCGACCTACTAGCGTATTTCCGATCCCAATGCGAACCGGCGATCTGATCGAAACCCTTGGCTACACGATGGGCAGGGCGCGATTTTCCTAAAAATCCACTCCCGAGTGGTCCTTATTGTCAATTCCTCTCGCAAGGCGGAAAAAACAAAAACGAGGGGTGCAACACGAGGACTTCGCAGGAGGTCACCCATCCTAGTACTACTCTCTCCCAAGCACGGTAAAATGCGGAGTTCAAATGGGATCCGGTGCATTACTGCTGGTATGATCGCACCCGTCAAAGTAATTATTTAAAATTCATATAATCCTAGTGCGACGTACTAGCGTCTTTTCGATCCAAATGCGAACCGGCGATCTGATCGAAACCCATATCTACACGATCGGCAGGGCGCGATTTTCCTAAAAATCCACTCCCGAGTTGTCCTTCTTGTCAATTCCTCTCGCAAGGCGGAAAAAACAAAAACGAGGGGTGCAACACGAGGACTTCCCAGGAGGTCACATATCCTACTACTACTCTCGCCCAAGCACGGTTAAATGCGGAGTTCAAATGGGATCTAGTGCATTAGTGCTGGTATGATCGCACCCATCAAAGTAATTATTTCAAATTCATATAATCCTAGGGCGACCTACTAGCATATTTCCGATCCCAATGCGAACCGGCGATCTGATCGAAACCCTTGGCTACACGATGGGCAGGGCGCAATTTTCCTAAAAATCCACTCCCGAGTGGTCCTTATTGTCAATTCCTCTCGCAAGGCGGAAAAAACAAAAACGATGGGTGCAACACGAGGACTTCCCAGGAGGTCACCCATCCTAGTACTACTCTCGCCCAAGCACGGTAAAATGCGGAGTTCAAATGGGATCCAGTGCATTAGTGCTGGTATGATCGCACCCGTCAAACTAATTATTTAAAATTCATATAATCCAAGTGCGACGTACTAGCGTCTTTCCGATCCAAATGCGAACCGGCGATCTGATCGAAACCAATAGCTACGCGATGGGCAGGGCGCGATTTTCCTAAGAATCCACTCCCTAGTTGTCCTTATTGTCAATGCCTCTCCCAAGGCGGAAAAAACAAAAACGTGGGGTGCAACACGAGGACTTCCCAGGAGGTGACCCATCCTAATACAACTCTCGCCCAAGCACGCTTAACTGCGGAGTCCTGATGGGTTCTGGTGCAGTTGTGCTGGTATGATCGTACCCATCAAACCAATTATTTAAAATTCGTATAATCCTAGGGCGACCTACTAGCGTATTTTCGATCCCAATGCGAACCGGCGATCTGATCGAAACCCATGGCTACGCGATGGGCAGGGCGGGATTTTCGAAAAATCCACTCCCGAGTGGTCCTTCTTGTCAATTCCTCTTGCAAGGCGGAAAAAACAAAAACGAGGGGTGCGACACGAGGACTTTCTAGGAGGTCACCCATCCTAGTACTACTCTCAATCAAGCATGGTTAACTGCGGAGTTCTAATGGGATCTGGTGCTTTAGTGCTGGTATGATAGCGCCCATCAAACTAATTATTTAAAATTCATATAATCCTAGTGCGACGTACTAGAGTCTTTCCGATCCAAATGCGAACCGACGATCTGATCGAAACCCATAGCTACGCGATCGGCAGGGCGCGATTTTCGTAAAAATCCACTCCCGAGTGGTCCTTATTGTCAATTCCTCTCGCAAGGCGGAAAAAACAAAAACGAGGGGTGCAACACGAGGACTTCCCAGGAGGTCACCCATCCTAGTACTACTCTCGCCCATGCACGGTTAAATGCGGAGTTGAAATGGGATCCGGTGCATTAGTGCTGGTATGATCGCACCCGTCAAACTAATTATTTAAAATTCATATAATCCTAGTGCGACGTACTAGCGTCTTTCCGATCCAAATGCGAACCGGCGATCTGATCGAAACCCATAGCTACGCGATGGGCAGGGCGCGATTTTCCTAAATATCCACTCCCGAGTTGTCCTTCTTGTCAATTCCTCTCACAAGGCGGAAAAAACAAAAACGAGGGGTGCAACACGAGGACTTCCCAGGTGGTGACCCATCCTAGTACTACTCTCGCCCAAGCACGGTTAACTGCGGAGTTCTAATGGGATCCGGTGCATTAGTGCTTTTATGATCGCACCCGTCAAACTAATTATTTAAAATTCATATAATCCTAGTGCGACGTACTAGCGTCTTTCCGATCCAAATGCGAACCGGCGATCTGATCGAACCCCATAGCTACGCGATGGGCAGGGCGCGATTTTCCTAAAAATCCACTCCCGAGATGTCCTTCTTGTCAATTCCTCTCACAAGGCGGAAAAAACAAAAACGAGGGGTGCAACACGAGGACTTCCCAGGAGGTGACCCATCCTAGTACTACTCTCGCCCAAGCACGCTTAACTGCGGAGTTCTGATGGGTTCCGGTGCATTTGTGCTGGTATGATCGCACCCATCAAACCAATTATTTAAAATTCATATAATCCTAGGGCGACCTACTAGCGTATTTCCGATCCCAATGCGAACCGGTGATCTGATCGAAACCCTTGGCTACGCGATGGGCAGGGCGCGATTTTCCTAAAAATCCACTCCCAAGTTGTCCTTCTTGTAAATTCCTCTCGCAATGCGGAAAAAACAAAAACGAGGGGTGCAACACGACGACATCCGAGGAGGTCCCCCATCCTAGTACTACTCTCGCCCAAGCAAGCTTGACTGCAGAGTTCTGATGGGATCCGGTGCATTAGTGCTGGTATGATCGCACCCATCAAACTAATTATTTAAAATTCATATAATCCTAGGGCGACCTACTTGCGTATTTCTGATCCCAATGCGAACCGGCGATCTGATCGAAACCCTTGGCTAAGCGATGGGCAGGGCGCGATTTTTCGAAAAATCCACTTGTCAATTGGTCCTTCTTGTCAATTCCTCTCGCAAGGCGGAAAAAACAAAAACGAGGGGTGCACCACGAGGACTTCCCAGGAGGTCACCCATCCTAGTACTACTCTCGCCCAAGCACGGTTAACTGCGGAATTCTAATGGGATCCGGTGCATTAGTTCTGGTATGATCGCACCCATCAAACTAATTATTTAAAATTCTTATAATCCTAGTGCGACGTAATAGCGTCTTTCCCATGCAATTGCGAACCGGCGATCTGATCGAAAGCCATAGGTACGCGATGGGCATGGCTCGATTTTCCTAAAAATCCACTCCCGAGTGGTCCTTCTTGTCAATTCATCTCACAAGGTGGAAAAAACAAAAACGAGGGGTGCAACACGAGGACTTCCCAGGAGGTCACCCATCCTAGTACTACTCTCGCCCAAGCACGCTTAGCTGCGGAGTTCTGATGGGATCCGCTGCATTAGTGCTGGTATGATCGCAACCATCAAACCAATTATTTAAAATTCATATAATCCTAGGCGACCTACTAGCGTATTTCCGATCCCAATGCGAACCGGCGATCTGATCGAAACCCTTGGCTACGCGCTGGGCAGGGCGCGATTTTCCTAAAAATCCACTCCCAAGTTGTCCTTCTTGTAAATTCGCCTCGTAAGGCGGAAAAAACAAAAACGAGGGGTGCAACATGAGGACTTCCCAGGAGGTCACCCATCCTAGTACTACTCTCGCCCAAGCAAGCTTGAATGCGGAGTTCTGATGGGATCCGGTGCATTAGTGCTGGTATGATCGCACCCATCAAACTAATTATTTCAAATTCATATAATCTTAGGGCGACCTACTAGCGTATTTCCGATCCCAATGCGAACCGGCGATCTGATCGAAACCCTTGGCTACACGATGGGCAGGGCGCGATTTTCCTAAAAATCCACTCCCGAGTGGTCCTTATTGTCAATTCCTCTCGCAAGGCGGAAAAAACAAAAACGAGGGGTGCAACACGAGGACTTCCCAGGAGGTCACCCATCCTAGTACTACTCTCGCCCAAGCACGGTAAAATGCGGAGTTCAAATGGGATCCGGTGCATTAGTGCTGGTATGATCGCACCCATCAAACTAATTATTTAAAATTCATATAATCTAGGCGACCTACTAGCGTATTTCCGATCCCAATGCGAACCGGTGATCTGATCGAAACCCTTGGCTACGCGATGGGCAGGGCGCGATTTTCCTAAAAATCCACTCCCAGGTTGTCCTTCTTGTAAATTCCTCTCGCAATGCGGGAAAAACAAAAACGAGGGGTGCAACACGACGACATCCGAGGAGGTCCCCCATCCGAGTACTACTCTCGCCCAAGCAAGCTTGACTGCAGAGTTCTGATCGGATCCGGTGCATTAGTGCTGGTATGATCGCACCCATCAAACTAATTATTTAAAATTCATATAATCCTAGTGCGACGTACTAGCGTCTTTCCGATCCAAATGTGAACCGGCGATCTAATCGAAACCCATAGCTACGCGATGGGCAGGGCGCGATTTTCCTAAAAATCCACTCCCGAGTGGTCCTTCTTGTCAATTCCTCTCGCAAGGCGGAAAAAACAAAAACGAGGGGTGCAACACGAGGACTTCCCAGGAGGTGACCCATCCTAGTACTACTCTCGCCCAAGCAAGCTTGAATGCGGAGTTCTGATGGGATCCGGTGCATTAGTGCTGGTATGATCGCACCCATCAAACCAATTATTTAAAATTCATATAATCCTAGGGCGACCTACATGCGTATTTCTGATCCCAATGCGAACCGGCGATCTGATCGAAACCCTTGGCTACGCGATGGGCAGGGCGCGATTTTTCGAAAAATCCACTTGTCAATTGGTCCTTCTTGTCAATTCCTCTCGCAAGGCGGAAAAAACAAAAACGAGGGGTGCAACACGAGGACTTCCCAGGAGGTCACCCATCCTAGTACTACTCTCGCCCAAGCACGCTTAACTGCGGAGTTCTGATGGGATCCGGTGCATTAGTGCTGGTATGATCGCACCCATCAAACTAATTACTTAAAATTCAAATAATCCTTGAGCGACATACTAGCGTCCTTCCGATCCCAATCCAATCGGAGATCTGATCCAAACCCATGGCTACGCGATGGGCAGGGCGAGATTTTCCAAAAAATCCACTCCCGAGTGGTCCTTCTTGTCAATTTATCTCGCAAGGCGGAAAAAAAATCAACGAGGGGTGCAACACGAGGACTTCCCAGGAGGTCACCCATCCTAGTACTACTCTCGCCAAAGCACGCTTAACTGCGGAGTTCTGATGGGATCCGGTGCATTAGTGCTGGTATGATCGCACCCATCAAACTAATTACTTAAAATTCATATAATCCTTGAGCGACATACTAGCGTCCTTCCGATCCCAATCCAAACGGAGATCTGATCCAAACCCATCGCTACGCGATGGGCAGGGCGAGATTTTCCCAAAAATCCACTCACGAGTGGTCCTTCTTGTCAATTTATCTCGCAAGGCGGAAAAAACAAAAACGAGGGGTGCAACACGAGGACTTCCCAGGAGGTCACCTATCCTAGTACTACTCTCGCCCAAGCACGCTTAACTGCGGAGTTCTGATGGGATCCGGTGCATTAGTGCTGGTATGATCGCACCCATCAAACTAATTACTTAAAATTCATATAATCCTTGAGCGACATACTAGCGTCCTTCCGATCCCAACCCAAACGGAGATCTGATCCAAACCCATGGCTACGCGATGGGCAGGGCGAGATTT
>NW_023362986.1:0-244 GCF_001411555.2 Juglans regia | reverse complement strand
TGTTATGGCACCCAGTGCTACGCACATGCTTCATTGAGGTGGCTTCCGGACCTTGATGGCCTTGTTCCCATGGGGTTGAACCTTGATACGGTTTCCTTCTAGATGCGTTGATCTTCGTGGGGGTTCGATCCTCGTGCATGGCATCCTTGAGGTGTGAGTGTGGCATGGTGTTTGGTGCTTCTTAGCACTAGATTCCTACGCGTGCTCTCGGCCGACGATGGGTTGTTTGCTGGTTTGGCTTGGC
>NW_023362985.1:0-244 GCF_001411555.2 Juglans regia | reverse complement strand
GCTACATAGAGTATTTAAAGCAAAACCTAATGAAACCCTAGCCAAAATAAACCCCCATCTTCCAAAAGTGCCCCTGGATGAACAGTGCCGCGGCTGCAGTGCCGTGCTACAGTACTCGGCTACAGTAACCCTAACCCTAGTTCAATAAAATAATAACTTTCCCAACATGCCCTTGCATAGGCTCCCTTAAGTCCTTCTCATAATAAACTCAATTATTCTAAACTAATAAAATAAGTTCTTTAAA
>NW_023362984.1:0-244 GCF_001411555.2 Juglans regia | reverse complement strand
ACACGCCGTTACGTCCGCCAGACCACAACATCAAACAAATTGAACCACACCCCAACCAAGCACAAGGCTAGCTGAGCGTGTGGAAGCATTGTGTGGTGTCGAGACTGCCCCGCTAGGCATGGGAAATAAGAGAAGAGAAAATAGTAACAATCGGGACAGTTGTTGAGGTCTCAACCCCTTGGGAGCCAAGCCAAACCAGCAAACAACCCATCGTCGGCCGAGAGCACGCGTAGGAATCTAGTGC
>NW_023362983.1:0-244 GCF_001411555.2 Juglans regia | reverse complement strand
CAGACTGACTCGAGGGGCATGCCGCCAGGTTGCTTATGCCTGACCAACCCTAACTCCAAGCATGAGGGACGGCTTTCCCCGTCATGGCCCACCCCCGTACCTACCAAAGCATACGCGCCCTAGCATTTAACAGGCACGCCCCTGCCGCAGGAGAGCCCCTCCGTACCCAACTGGGAGAGTGAGAGGATCGGCAGTCTATTAAGGCTCTGATACCAAAGACAGCGGAAATGGAGAGAAGAGAGAT
>NW_023362982.1:0-245 GCF_001411555.2 Juglans regia | reverse complement strand
AAATTCATTCCAATACATCTTGGATGTGTTCCAAGCATCACCTATCGATTTTTGCCTATTTTCGATTTTTTTTGATTTTTCGGATTTATTTAATCAAAAAAATTAAATAAAAAAATCCCGATGTCGAAAAATTGTGAGGCATGCTCCTACTTCAAGATATGATTTTTCTAAGCATGCCTGCAAAAAATCTCGTCCAAATTCAAAGTATTTCGATAAAAAAGGCCTTTATGTTTCCTCGGACATTT
>NW_023362981.1:0-245 GCF_001411555.2 Juglans regia | reverse complement strand
AGAGAGAGAGAGAGAGAGAGAGAGAGAGAGAGAGAGAGAGAGAGAGAGAATGTGTAAGGATATCATTATTCTAGTAATAATTGTAGACTTCTACATATGTATATGTATATATATATATATGATTGTAAGAAACTATATATTTGGTATAGATTTCTACACGAGAGAGAGAGAGAGAGAGAGAGAGAGAGAGAGAGAGAGAGAGAGAGAGAGAGAGAGAGAGAGAGAGAGAGAGAGAGAGAGAGAGA
>NW_023362980.1:0-245 GCF_001411555.2 Juglans regia | reverse complement strand
GCAACATTGGGGGGCCATGTTGTGAGTGTTGTATTGCAATCTTTTGAGGCAACAAGGAAGATTGCTTTTGTAGAGTTTGTGTGATCTACGGTGTTCTTCGTCGGACCTTTGTGTGCTTGACATGGTAGGCAAAGCACCACGTGTGTGTCGCGGCGTGCCTTGGGGCAAGCCATGGGCCAAGCCATGGGGAGCCATGGGGCTTGCCACGGGGCTGTCAAGGCAAGCCATGGGGCTGCCATGGCAAG
>NW_023362979.1:0-245 GCF_001411555.2 Juglans regia | reverse complement strand
CCTCACAAAGGAGGTATTGAATCCAATTTGACACCTTCTAGCTACATACAATTATATATAAACAATTATTTGCTTATTAGTTGTATATACTATCCAACTATTTACACATAAAAAGGGGTGCCACTTAACCAATATGCATGTGCACCCAGCTTCGCAAGAAGACTGCATGTCTTCAAATGTGTACACACACACACACAGATCATTCCATAATAACAACAACAATTGTTACTACTAATATTGGATAT
>NW_023362978.1:0-245 GCF_001411555.2 Juglans regia | reverse complement strand
CGTGAAATACATGAACTTGGAATCTTTCTCAGTAGACTTAATTAAAAAGTGACCATACGGGTGCTACAGAGGTCCCCTTGAGCCGTGTGTCCCTGCCGATTATCGCATCACAACACAGGTGTCTATACCAGCTGTGAGTGCGTTAATACGTACTCCACAGTTATTGTGGCCCCACGTATCCTACGTGTCACAATTGCTGTGTCTCACGTAGTGTATGCTCCACAGTTGTTGTGGCCCCATGAATT
>NW_023362977.1:0-245 GCF_001411555.2 Juglans regia | reverse complement strand
TTTGACGGGCATCTCCATTTTTCATTTTACATTTGGTTGGCCGCATGGTGGCCGGGCCTGTGTGTTTGTTTGCTTCCTCTTTGACGTAGATGTGCACGGCGGATAGTGTTATGGCACCCAGTGCTACGCACATGCTTCATTGAGGTGGCTTCCGGACCTTGATGGCCTTGTTCCCATGGGGTTGAACCTTGATACGGTTTCCTTCTTGATGCGTTGATCTTCGTGGGGGTTCGATCCTCGTGCAT
>NW_023362976.1:0-3518 GCF_001411555.2 Juglans regia | reverse complement strand
GCAAGGCGGAAAAAACAAAAACGAGGGGTGCAACACGAGGACTTCCCAGGAGGTCACCCATCCTAGGACTACTCTCGCCCAAGCACGCTTATCTGCGGAGTTCTGATGGGATCCGGTGCATTAGTGCTGGTATGATCGCACCCATCAAACTAATTACTTAAAATTCATATAATCCTTGAGCGACATACTAGCGTCCTTCCGATCCCAATCCAAACGGAGATCTGATCTAAACCCATGGCTACGCGATGGGCAGGGCGAGATTTCCCGAAAAATCCACTCCCGAGTGCTCCTTCTTGTCAATTTATCTCGCAAGGCGGAAAAAACAAAAACGAGGGGTGCAACACGAGGACTTCCCAGGAGGTCACCCATCCTAGTACTACTCTCGCCCAAACACGCTTAACTGCGGAGTTCTGATGGGATCCGGTGCATTAGTGCTGGTATGATCGCACCCATCAAACTAATTACTTAAAATTCATATAATCCTTGAGCGACATACTAGCGTCCTTCCGATCCCAATCCAAACGGAGATCTGATCCAAACCCATAGCTACGCGATGGGCAGGGCGAGATTTTCTCAAAAATCCACCCCCGAGTGGTCCTTCTTGTCAATTTATCTCGCAACGCGGAGAAAACAAAAACGAGGGGTGCAACACGAGGACTTCCCAGGAGGTCACCCATCCTAGTACTACTCTCGCCCAAGCACGCTTAACTGCGGAGTTCTGATGGGATCCGGTGTATTAGTGCTGGTATGATCGCACCCATCAAACTAATTACTTAAAATTCATATAATCCTTGAGCGACATACTAGCGTCCTTCCGATCCCAATCCAAACGGAGAACTGATCCAAAACCCATGGCTACGCGATGGGCAGGGCGAGATTTTCTCAAAAATCCACTCCCGAGTGGTCCTTCTTGTCAATTTATCTCGCAAGGCGGAGAAAACAAAAACGAGGGGTGCAAAACGAGGACTTCCCAGGAGGTCACCCATCCTAGTACTACTCTCGCCCAAGCACGCTTAACTGCGGAGTTCTGATGGGATCCGGTGCATTAGTGCTGGTATGATCGTACCCATCAAACTAATTACTTAAAATTCAAATAATCCTTGAGCGACATACTAGCGTCCTTCCGATCCCAATCCAAACGGAGATCTGATCCAAACCCATGGCTACGCGATGGGGAGGGCGAGATTTTCCCAAAAATCCACTCCGGAGTGCTCCTTCTTGTCAATTTATCTCGCAAGGCGGAAAAAACAAAAACGAGGGGTGCAACACGAGGACTTCCCAGGAGGTGACCCATCCTAGTACTACTCTCGCCCAAGCACGCTTAACTGCGGACTTCTGATGGGTTCCGGTGCATTTGTGCTGGTATGATCGCACCCATCAAACCAATTATTTAAAATTCATATAATCCTAGGGCGACCTACATGCGTATTTCCGATCCCAATGCGAACCGGCGATCTGATCGAAACCCTTGGCTACGCGATGGGCAGGGCGCGATTTTTCGAAAAATCCACTTGTCAATTGGTCCTTCTTGTCAATTCCTCTCGCAAGGCGGAAAAAACAAAAACGAGGGGTGCAACACGAGGACTTCCCAGGAGGTCACCCATCCTAGTACTACTCTCGCCCAAGCACGCTTAACTGCGGAGTTCTGATGGGATCCGGTGCATTAGTGCTGGTATGATCGCACCCATCAAACTAATTACTTAAAATTCATATAATCCTTGAGCGACATACTAGCGTCCTTCCGATCCCCATCCAAACGGAGAACTGATCCAAACCCATTGCTACGCGATGGGCAGGGCGAGATTTTCTCAAAAATCCACCCCCGAGTGGTCCTTCTTGTCAATTTATCTCGCAAGACGGAGAAAACAAAAACGAGGGGTGCAACACGAGGACTTCCCAGGAGGTCACCCATCCTAGTACTACTCTCGCCCAAGCACGCTTAACTGCGGAGTTCTGATGGGATCCGGTGCATTAGTGCTGGTATGATCGCACCCATCAAACTAATTACTTAAAATTAATATAATCCTTGGCCGACATACTTGCGTCCTTCCGATCCCAACCCAAACGGAGATCTGATCCAAACCCATGGCTACGCGATGGGCAGGGCGAGATTTCCCGAAAAATCCACTCCCGAGTGGTCCTTCTTGTCAATTTATCTCGCAAGGCGGAAAAAACAAAAACGAGGGGTGCAACACGAGGACTTCCCAGGAGGTCCCCCATCCTAGTACTACTCTCGCCCAAGCACGCTTAACTGCGGAGTTCTGATGGGATCCGGTGCATTAGTGCTGGTAGGATCGCACCCATCAAACTAATTATTTAAAATTCATATAATCCTAGGGCGACCTACATGCGTATTTCTGATCCCAATGCGAACCGGCGATCTGATCGAAACCCTTGGCTACGCGATGGGCAGGGCGCGATTTTTCGAAAAATCCACTTGTCAATTGGTCCTTCTTGTCAATTCCTCTCGCAAGGCGGAAAAAACAAAAACGAGGGGTGCACCAAGAGGACTTCCCAGGAGGTCACCCATCCTAGTACTACTCTCGCCCAAGCACGGTTAACTGCGGAATTCTAATGGGATCCGGTGCATTAGTGCTTGTATGATCGCACCCATCAAACTAATTATTTAAAATTCTTATAATCCTAGTGCGACGTAATAGCGTCTTTACCATGCAATTGCGAACCGGCGATCTGATCGAAAGCCATAGGTACGCGATGGGCATGGCTCGATTTTCCTAAAAATCCACTCCCGAGTGGTCCTTCTTGTCCATTCATCTCACAAGGTGGAAAAAACAAAAACGAGGGGTGCAACACGAGGACTTCCCAGGAGGTCACCCATCCTAGTACTACTCTCGCCCAAGCACGCTTAGCTGCGGAGTTCTGATGGGATCCGCTGCATTAGTGCTGATATGATCGCAACCATCAAACCAATTATTTAAAATTCATATAATCCTAGGCGACCTACTAGCGTATTTCCGATCCCAATGCGAACCGGTGATCTGATCGAAACCCTTGGCTACGCGATGGGCAGGGCGCGATTTTCCTAAAAATCCACTCCCAAGTTGTCCTTCTTGTAAATTTCTCTCGCAATGCGGAAAAAACAAAAACGAGGGGTGCAACACGACGACATCCGAGGAGGTCCCCCATCCGAGTACTACTCTCGCCCAAGCAAGCTTGACTGCAGAGTTCTGATGAGATCCGGTGCATTAGTGCTGGTATGATCGCACCCATCAAACTAATTATTTAAAATTCATATAATCCTAGTGCGACGTACTAGCGTCTTTCCGATCCAAATGTGAACCGGCGATCTAATCGAAACCCATAGCTACGCGATGGGCAGGGCGCGATTTTCCTAAAAATCCACTCCCGAGTTGTCCTTCTTGTCAATTCCTCTCACAAGGCGGAAAAAACAAAAACGAGGGGTGCAACACGACGACTTCCCAGGAGGTGACCCATCCTAGTACTACTCTCGCCCAAGCACGCTTAACTGCGGAGTTCTGATGGGATTCGGTGCATTT
>NW_023362974.1:0-245 GCF_001411555.2 Juglans regia | reverse complement strand
AAACAAAGGAAAAAACAATGGGTGAACCCAAATCATTAAGCCCCCCCTCTGTCACATATATGATTAATTCCGAAATTGTTGTGCAAGGCTTCTGACAAAAGAAATATATAAAAATTAGACACAGAATTATAAACAACATGAGCTTAATTAATTAATTAGTTAGCCTCGTATGTTGTGCCAATGGACGAACCAGATGAAAACACGTTTCATGCAAAGTATAAAAAAAAAAAAAAAAACAGGGGAAA
>NW_023362973.1:0-245 GCF_001411555.2 Juglans regia | reverse complement strand
CAACCCCTTGGGAGCCAAGCCAAACCAGCAAACAACCCATCGTCGGCCGAGAGCACGCGTAGGAATCTAGTGCTAAGAAGCACCAAACACCATGCCACACTCCCACCTCAAGGATGCCATGCACGAGGATCGAACCCCCACGAAGATCAACGCATCAAGAAGGAAACCGTATCAAGGTTCAACCCCATGGGAACAAGGCCATCAAGGTCCGGAAGCCACCTCAATGAAGCATGTGCGTAGCACTG
>NW_023362972.1:0-245 GCF_001411555.2 Juglans regia | reverse complement strand
AACAAATCCTCAACCAATAATCATATACACATGTTAACAGTACTCCATAAAAATTTCGGACCAAGATCTATTCATTAGCTTGGTCAAAAACTCCAAAATATAACTCACTCTCCAGTTTATCGCCCAGAATGACCTTTCTGTGGTCTAAATAACTTTTTACCAATCAAATGATCTCCAAATGGAACAAATAAGATATCCACGTAAACTAGACTCCAAAAGAAACAACTTTCATGAAGGAAACGTTG
>NW_023362971.1:0-245 GCF_001411555.2 Juglans regia | reverse complement strand
CAAGAACAAGAGAAACATGAAGGAATAAAAATGACACGAGAATCAATGAAGTTATACGAATGAAAGACTAACAATAAGACAATATACCAACTTGAGTGATGTATGCAGCAGCCCCTTTGATCATAAGGTTTAATCAACAAATTTATTTCTTTCTCTTTGTTGTAACTATGTAGCAACTTTGAATATGCTACCTTCTCTTTTCTTCATCCCCTTCTTTTTTTTTTTTTCGTTTTTTTTTTTTTTTT
>NW_023362970.1:0-245 GCF_001411555.2 Juglans regia | reverse complement strand
CCAAATTCAAAGTATTTCGATAAAAAAGGCCTTTATGTTTCCTCGGACATTTGATGTTTCCTCCTGCCGGTTGGGATTTGGCTCTAAATGCTCTTTAGGGGGGCCATGCAAGCCCCAACATGGTCAGCCAGGAGGGCTGACCATGCCGCCCCCCTCACATGGGCATGCCCCTGGCGCCCATGGAAAGGGCGTGTGCCACGCCCCCCATGCCACCGGCGGGGGGGTATCGTCTCCACCGCCGCCGG
>NW_023362969.1:0-245 GCF_001411555.2 Juglans regia | reverse complement strand
GTCTTGTTTCAAATTGATCTTGTGGTCATGAGACCTATTGGGTGGCAATCCAGTAGGTTCATTAAAGACTTCCTTATATTTCTGCAGAAGTTGCTGCACGTGTACATTCTGCAATGATGGAAGTTCAATGGAACTGCAAGGCACTATCTGCAGGAAGATGCCTTTACTTCCACAACCAAAAGTCTCAAAGGATTCCTCATCATCGATAAGATTTAAAAAAATACTTTCTTAATTACTAAAAAAGA
>NW_023362968.1:0-245 GCF_001411555.2 Juglans regia | reverse complement strand
GGGGGCGTGGCACACGCCCTTTCCATGGGCGCCAGGGGCATGCCCATGTGAGGGGGGCGGCATGGTCAGCCCTCCTGGCTGACCATGTTGGGGCTTGCATGCCCACCCTAAAGAGCATTTAGAGCCAAATCCCAACCGGCAGGAGGAAACATCAAATGTCCGAGGAAACATAAAGGCCTTTTTTATCGAAATACTTTGAATTTGGACGAGATTTTTTGCAGGCATGCTTAGAAAAATCATATCTT
>NW_023362967.1:0-245 GCF_001411555.2 Juglans regia | reverse complement strand
CAATATCATATTTGACCCGCATCATCAATGACATCTCCCGCATCCTAATGTGGTCACACCTACACATTTCATTCAATTCTTCTTTCACCTTACGTATTTGTTGACAGAAATCATTGAATGTAGGGTACAAAAAACCAGATAGCATCAATGTGACCTCGTAGAAAAGTTTCAAAAAATCTACAAAAGTAGCAACAACTTTTCAAAAAAAGTGGTGCCAATCTGAAAGGCAGTGCTGGTTAGGGCCT
>NW_023362966.1:0-7713 GCF_001411555.2 Juglans regia | reverse complement strand
TACGCGATGGGCAGGGCGCGATTTTTCGAAAAATCCACTTCCGAGTGGTCCTTCTTGTCAATTCCTCTCACAAGGCGGAAAAAACAAAAACGAGGGGTGCAACACGAGGACTTCCCAGGAGGTGACCCATCCTAGTACTACTCTCGCCCAAGCACGCTTAACTGCGGAGTTCTGATGGGTTTCGGTGCATTTGTGCTGGTATGATCGCACCCATCAAACCAATTATTTAAAATTCATATAATCCTAGGGCGACCTACTAGCGTACTTCCGATCCCAATGCGAACCGGTGATCTGATCGAAACCCTTGGCTACGCGATGGACAGGGCCCGATTTTCCTAAAAATCCACTCCCAAGTTGTCCTTCTTGTAAATTCCTCTCGCAATGCGGAAAAAACAAAAAAGAGGGGTGCAACACGACGACATCCGAGGAGGTCACCCATCCTAGTACTACTCTCGCCCAAGCACGGTTAACAGCGGAATTCTAATGGGATCCGGTGCATTAGTGCTGGGATGATCGCACCCATCAAACTAATTATTTAAAATTCATATAATGCTAGGGCGACCTACATTCGTATTTTCGATCCCAATGCGAACCGGCGATCTGATCGAAACCCTTGGCTACGCGATGGGCAGGGCGCGATTTTTCGAAAAATCCACTTCCGAGTGGTCCTTCTTGTCAATTCCTCTCGCAAGGCGGAAAAAACAAAAACGAGGGGTGCAACACGAGGACTTCCGAGGAGGTCACCCATCCTAGTACTACTCTCAACCAAGCACGGTTAACTGCGGAGTTCTAATGGGATCCGGTGCATTAGTGCTGGTATGATCGCACCCATCAAACTAATTACTTAAAATTCAAATAATCCTTGAGCGACATACTAGCGTCCTTCCGATCCCAATCCAAACGGAGATCTGATCCAAACCCATGGCGACGCGCTGGGCAGGGCGAGATTTTCCCAAAAATCCACTCCCGAGTGCTCCTTCTTGTCAATTTATCTCGCAAGGCGGAAAAAACAAAAACGAGGGGTGCAACACGAGGACTTCCCAGGAGGTCACCCATCCTAGTACTACTCTCGCCCAAGCAAGCTTAACTGCGGAGTTCTGATGGGATCCGGTGCATTAGTGCTGGTATGATCGCACCCATCAAACTAATTACTTAAAATTCATATAATCCAAGTGTGACGTACTAGCGTCTTTCCGATCCAAATGCGAACCGGCGATCTGATCGAAACCAATAGCTACGAGATGGGCAGGGCGCGATTTTCCTAAAAATCCACTCCCGAGTTGTCCTTCTTGTCAATTCCTCTCACAAGGCGGAAAAAACAAAAACGAGGGGTGCAACACGAGGACTTCCCAGGAGGTGACCCATCCTAGTACAACTCTCGCCCAAGCACGCTTAACTGCGGAGTCCTGATGGGTTCTGGTGCAGTTGTGCTGGTATGATCGTACCCATCAAACCAATTATTTAAAATTCATATAATCCTAGGGCGACCTACTAGCGTATTTCCGATCCCAATGCGAACCGGTGATCTGATCGAAACCCTTGGCTGCGCGATGGGCAGGGCGCGATTTTCCTAAAAATCCACTCCCAAGTTGTCCTTCTTGTAAATTCCTCTCGCAAGGCGGAAAAAACAAAAACGAGGGGTGCACCACGAGGACTTCCCAAGAGGTCACCCATCCTAGTACTACTCTCGCCCAAGCATGGTTAACTGCGGAATTCTAATGGGATCCGGTGCATTAGTGCTGGGATGATCGCACCCATCAAACTAATTATTTAAAATTCATATAATCCTAGGGCGACCTACATGCGTATTTTCGATCCCAATGCGAACCGGCGATCTGATCGAAACCCTTGGCTACGCGATGGGCAGGGCGCGATTTTCCTAAAAATCCACTCCCAAGTTGTCCTTCTTGTAAATTCCTCTCGCAAGGCGGAAAAAACAAAAACGAGGGGTGCAACACGACGCCATCCGAGGAGGTCCCCCATCCGAGTACTACTCTCGCCCAAGCAAGCTTGACTGCAGAGTTCTGATGGGATCCGGTGCATTAGTGCTGGGATGATCGCACCCATCAAACTAATTATTTAAAATTCATATAATGCTAGGGCGACCTACATGCGTATTTTCGATCCCAATGCGAACCGGCGATCTGATCGAAACCCTTGGCTACGCGATGGGCAGGGCGCGATTTTTCAAAAAATCCACTTCCGAGTGGTCCTTCTTGTCAATTCCTCTCGCAAGGCGGAAAAAACAAAAACGAGGGGTGCACCACGAGGACTTTCCAGGAGGTCACCCATCCTAGTACTACTCTCGCCCAAGCACGGTTAACTGCGGAATTCTAATGGGATCAGGTGCATTAGTGCTGGGATGATCGCACCCATCAAACTAATTGTTTAAAATTCTTATAATCCTAGTGCGATGTACTAGCATCTTTCCCATCCAAATGCGAACCGGCGATCTGATCAAAACCCTTGGCTACGCGCTGGGCAGGGCGCGATTTTTCTAAAAATCCACTCCCAAGTTGTCCATCTTGTAAATTCGCCTCGTAAGGCGGAAAAAACAAAAACGAGGGGTGCAACATGAGGACTTCCCAGGAGTTCACCCATCTTAGTACTACTCTCGCCCAAGCAAGCTTGAATGCGGAGTTCTGATGGGATCCGGTGCATTAGTGCTGGTATGATCGCACCCATCAAACTAATTATTTCAAATTCATATAATCCTAGTGCGACGTACTAGCGTCTTTCCGATCCAAATGCGAACCAGCGATCTGATCGAAACCCATAGCTACGCGATGGGCAGGGCGCGATTTTCCTAAAAATCCACTCCCGAGTTGTCCTTCTTGTCAATTCCTCTCACAAGGCGGAAAAAACAAAAACGAGGGGTGCAACACGAGGACTTCCCAGGAGGTGACCCATCCTAGTACTACTCTCGCCCAAGCACGCTTAACTGCGGAGTTCTGATGGGTTCTGGTGCATTTGTGCTGGTATGATCGTACCCATCAAACCAATTATTTAAAATTCATATAATCCTAGGGCGACCTACTAGCGTATTTCCGATCCCAATGCGAACCGGCGATCAGATCGAAACCCTTGGCTACGCGATGGGCAGGGCGCGATTTTCCTAAAAATCCACTCCCGAGTGGTCCTTCTTGTCAATTCCTCTCGCAAGGCGGAAAAAACAAAAACGAGGGGTGCACCACGAGGACTTCCCAGGAGGTCACCCATCCTAGTACTACTCTCGCCCAAGCACGGTTAACTGCGGAATTCTAATGGGATCCGGTGCATTAGTGCTGGGATGATCGCACCCATCAAACTAATTATTTAAAATTCATATAATCCTAGGGCGACCTACATGCGTATTTTCGATCCCAATGCGAACCGGCGATCTAATCGAAACCCTTGGCTACGCGATGGGAAGGGCGCGATTTTTTGAAAAATCCACTTCCGAGTGGTCCTTCTAGTCAATTCCTCTCGCAAGGCGGAAAAAACAAAAACGAGGGGTGCACCACGAGGACTTCCCAGGAGGTCACCCATCCTAGTACTACTCTCGCCCAAGCACGGTTAACTGCGGAATTCTAATGGGATCCGGTGCATTAGTGCTGGGATGATCGCACCCATCAAACTAATTGTTTAAAATTCTTATAATCCTAGTGCGATGTACTAGCATCTTTCCCATCCAAATGCGAACCGGCGATCTGATCGAAACCCATAACTACGCGATGGGCAAGGCTCGATTTTCCTAAAAATCTACTCCCGAGTGGTCCTTCTTGTCAATTCCCCTCACAAGGTGGAAAAAACAAAAACGAGGGGTGCAACACGAGGACTTCCTAGGAGGTCACCCATCCTAGTACTACTCTCGCCCAAGCACGCTTAGCTGCGGAGTTCTGATGGGATCCGGTGCATTAGTGCTGGTATGATCGCTACCATCAAACCAATTATTTAAAATTCATATAATCCTAGGGCGACCGACTAGCGTATTTCCGATCCCAATGCAAACCGGCGATCTGATCGAAACCCTTGGCTACGCGGTGGGCAGGGCGCGATTTTTCTAAAAATCACTCCCAAGTTGTCCTTCTTGTAAATTCGCCTCGTAAGGCGGAAAAAACAAAAACGTGGGGTGCAACATGAGGACTTCCTAGGAGTTCACCCTTCCTAGTACTACTCTTGCCCAAGCAAGCTTGAATGCGGAGTTCTGATGGGATCCGGTGCATTATTGCTGGTATGATCGCACCCATCAAAGTAATTATTTCAAATTCATATAATCCTAGTACGACGTACTAGCGTCTTTCCGATCCAAATGCGAACCAGCGATCTGATCGAAACCCATAGCTACGCGATGGGCAGGGCGCGATTTTCCTAAAAATCCACTCCCGAGTTGTCCTTCTTGTCAATTCCTCTCACAAGGCGGAAAAAACAAAAACGAGGGGTGCAACACGAGGACTTCCCAGGAGGTGACCCATCCTAGTACTACTCTCGCCCAAGCACGCTTAACTGCGGAGTTCTGATGGGTTCCGGTGCATTTGTGCTGGTATGATCGGACCCATCAAACCAATTATTTAAAATTCATATAATCCTAGGGCGACCAAATAGCGTATTTCCGATCCCAATGCAAACCGGCGATCTGATCGAAACCCTTGGCTACGCGCTGGGCAGGGCGCGATTTTCCTAAAAATCCACTCCCAAGTTGTCCTTCTTGTAAATTCGTCTCGTAAGGCGGAAAAAACAAAAACGAGGCGTGCAACATGAGGACTTCCCAGGAGGTCACCCATCCTAGTACTACTCTCGCCCAAGCAAGCTTGAATGCGGAGTTCTGATGGGATCCGGTGCATTAGTGCTGGTATGATCGCAACCATCAAACTAATTATTTCAAATTCATATAATCTTAGGGCGACCTACTAGCGTATTTTCGATCCCAATGCGAACCGGCGATCTGATCGAAACCCTTGGCTACACGATGGGCAGGGCGCGATTTTCCTAAAAATCCACTCCCGAGTGGTCCTTATTGTCAATTCCTCTCGCAAGGCGGAAAAAACAAAAGCGAGGGGTGCAACACGAGGACTTCGCAGGAGGTCACCCATCCTAGTACTACTCTCTCCCAAGCACGGTAAAATGCGGAGTTCAAATGGGATCCGGTGCATTACTGCTGGTATGATCGCCCCCGTCAAAGTTATTATTTAAAATTCATATAATCCTAGTGCGACGTACTAGCGTCTTTTCGATCCAAATGCGAACCGGCGATCTGATCGAAACCCATATCTACACGATCGGCAGGGCGCGATTTTCCTAAAAATCCACTCCCGAGTTGTCCTTCTTGTCAATTCCTCTCGCAAGGCGGAAAAAACAAAAACGAGGGGTGCAACACGAGGACTTCCCAGGAGGTCACACTTCCTACTACTACTCTCGCCCAAGCACGGTTAAATGCGGAGTTCAAATGGGATCCAGTGCATTAGTGCTGGTATGATCGCACCCATCAAAGTAATTATTTCAAATTCATATAATCCTAGGGCGACCTACTACCGTATTTCCGATCCCAATGGGTACCGACGATCTGATCGAAACCCTTGGCTACACGATGGGCAGGGCGCAATTTTCCTAAAAATCTACTCCCGAGTGGTCCTTATTGTCAATTCCTCTCGCAAGGCGGAAAAAACAAAAACGAGGGGTGCAACACGAGGACTTCCCAGGAGGTCACCCATCCTAGTACTACTCTCGCCCAAGCACGGTAAAATGCGGAGTTCAAATGGGATCCAGTGCATTAGTGCTGGTATGATCGCACCCGTCAAACTAATTATTTAAAATTCATATAATCCAAGTGCGACGTACTAGCGTCTTTCCGATCCAAATGCGAACCGGCGATCTGATCGAAACCAATAGCTACGGATGGGCAGGGCGCGATTTTCCTAAGAATCCACTCCCGAGTTGTCCTTATTGTCAATGCCTCTCCCAAGGCGGAAAAAACAAAAACGAGGGGTGCAACACGAGGACTTCCCAGGAGGTGACCCATCCTAGTACAACTCTCGCCCAAGCACGCTTAACCGCGGAGTCCTGATGGGTTCTGGTGCAGTTGTGCTGGTATGATCGTACCCAACAAACCAATTATTTAAAATTCATATAATCCTTGGGCGACCTACTAGCGTATTTCCGATCCCAATGCGAACCGGCGATCAGATCGAAACCCTTGGCTACGGGATGGGCAGGGCGCGATTTTCGAAAAATCCACTCCCGAGTGGTCCTTCTTGTCAATTCCTCTTGCAAGGCGGAAAAAACAAAAACGAGGGGTGCAACACGAGGACTTCCGAGGAGGTCACCCATCCTAGTACTACTCTCAACCAAGCACGGTTAACGGCGGAGTTCTAATGGGATCCGGTGCATTAGTGCTGGTATGATCGCGCCCATCAAACTAATTATTTAAAATTCATATAATCCTAGTGCGACGTACTAGCCACTTTCCGATCCAATGCGAACCGGAGATTTGATCGAAAGCCATAGCTACGCGATCGGCAGGGCGCGATTTTCCTAAAAATCCACTCCCGAGTGGTCCTTATTGTCAATTCCTCTCGCAAGTCGGAAAAAACAAAAACGAGGGGTGCAACACGGGGACTTCCCAGGAGGTCACCCATCCTAGTACTACTCTCGCCCAAGCACGGTTAAATGCGGAGTTGAAATGGGATCCGGTGCATTAGTGCTGGTATGATCGCACCCGTCAAACTAATTATTTAAAATTCATATAATCCTAGTGCGAAGTACTAGCGTATTTCCGATCCAAATGCGAACCAGCGATCTGATCGAAACCCATAGCTACGCGATGGGCAGGGCGCGATTTTCCTAAAAATCCACTCTCGAGTGGTCCTTCTTGTCAATTCCTCTCACAAGGTGGAAAAAACAAAAACGAGGGGTGCAACACGAGGACTTCCCAGGAGGTCACCCATCCTAGTACTACACTCGCCCAAGCACGCTTAGCTGCGGAGTTCTGATGGGATCCGCTGCATTAGTGCTGGTATGATCGCAACCATCAAACCAATTATTTAAAATTCATATAATCCTAGGCGACCTACTAGCGTATTTCCGATCCCAATGCGAACCGGCGATCTGATCGAAACCCTTGGCTACGCGCTGGGCAGGGCGCGATTTTCCTAAAAATCCACTCCCAAGTTGTCCTTCTTGTAAATTCCTCTCGCAATGCGAAAAAAACAAAAACGAGGGGTGCAACACGACGACATCCGAGGAGGTCCCCCATCCTAGTACTACTCTCGCCCAAGCAAGCTTGACTGCAGAGTTCTGATGGGATCCGGTGCATTAGGGCTGGTATGATCGCACCCATCAAACTAATTATTTAAAATTCATATAATCCTAGGGCGACCTACATGCGTATTTCTGATCCCAATGCGAACCGGCGATCTGATCGAAACCCTTGGCTACGCGGTGGGCAGGGCGCGATTTTTCGAAAAATCGACTTCCGAGTGGTCCTTCTTGTCAATTCCTCTCGCAAGGCGGAAAAAACAAAAACGAGGGGTGCAACACGAGGACTTCCGAGGAGGTCACCCATCCTAGTACTACTCTCAACCAAGCACGGTTAACTGCGGAGTTCTAATGGGATCCGGTGCATTAGTGCTGGTATGATCGCGCCCATCAAACTAATTATTTAAAATTCATATAATCCAAGTGCGACGTACTAGCGTCTTTCCGATCCAAATGCGAACCGGCGATCTGATCGAAACC
>NW_023362965.1:0-245 GCF_001411555.2 Juglans regia | reverse complement strand
TTTTTTTTTTTTTTTTTTTTTTTTTTTTTGGAATTTTTTTTTCTTTTCCTTTCCTTTCTTTTCTTTTCTTTTCTTTTCCTTTCCTTTCTTTTCTTTTCTTTTCTTTTCATTTCTTTTCTTTTCTCTAATTCATCCACAAACAACAATATTCAATTGTGAAAACCAACCAATTGAATTCAAACACACAAACATGGACAATGAAATAGAAGAGAATCAATGGAATGACACTCCAAGCAATTGACAAA
>NW_023362964.1:0-245 GCF_001411555.2 Juglans regia | reverse complement strand
TCTGAGGTAACTATTGTAATACCATCTACGTCGCACCGTCGCTTAGTCGGCCATTTCCAGTTGGTCGATTCCCGGTTCTCCTTCAGATCCTATAACAAAATCTATCATTCGGGGGGAATGGTAGTTGGGACTACCATAGTAAGATTTGATTACAAATCTCAGCAAGTTAACGGAAAACTTCCACACAGGTTAATGATGCATGCATGGCAGTAAAAGCATGAATGCATAATCAAATCATAAGTAAT
>NW_023362962.1:0-245 GCF_001411555.2 Juglans regia | reverse complement strand
TTTAGAGCCAAATCCCAACCGGCAGGAGGAAACATCAAATGTCCGAGGAAACATAAAGGCCTTTTTTATCGAAATACTTTGAATTTGGACGAGATTTTTTGCAGTCATGCTTAGAAAAATCATATCTTGAAGTAGGAGCAAGCCTCACAATTTTTCGACATCGGGATTTTTTTATTTAATTTTTTTGATTAAATAAATCCGAAAAATCAAAAAAAATCGAAAATAGGCAAAAATCGATAGGTGAT
>NW_023362961.1:0-245 GCF_001411555.2 Juglans regia | reverse complement strand
TGCTTTACGTAACTGTTAAAAAACCACAACTCTGGTATCTTGCCCCATTAGCTGGTGGCTTCACTTCAATAGGACCCATAGATCAGATTCTGGCTTGCTTTACTAACTGTTAAAAAACCACAACTCTGGTATCTTGCCCCATTAGCTGGTGGCTTCACTTCAATAGGACCCATAGGTCATGCCCATGAAATAGACCTGACCCGTGATACTCAAGACCTAACCCGTGTACATATAAATATCTAGAG
>NW_023362960.1:0-245 GCF_001411555.2 Juglans regia | reverse complement strand
AATCTTTGAGACAAGCATATGACTACTGGCAGGATCAACCAGGTAGCATTCATTCTCGATGCCGGCACCGCACGTAAACCTACCACTCCGGAAGGAGGATAGGATCAAGACGCGAGCACGACAATCGTTCGTGTCAAACGCGAACGCTCGGTTTGGGATAAAGAGGCCGGAGACCCCCCACACCAACACAATGTTCCGCATCCAAGAGCACGAGAACGCCCACATGGTCCATGACAACCAACGTA
>NW_023362958.1:0-245 GCF_001411555.2 Juglans regia | reverse complement strand
AATACATGTAACAGATGGCATACTTAACTTAACATGACATACTTGCAGTGTATAGCATGTATAGCAATACATGACAGAATATCTTGTGTAACAGATGAATAATTCATGACAGAATAAATTCTGTGTAATAGATAAATATGAAATGACTTGGCATGGCACATATGATAACATGCATACATACAATTTAGTTTCCTTACTTATCACACATACACATTAAATTGATAGTAAGTTAAAAGCTAACTTAC
>NW_023362957.1:0-245 GCF_001411555.2 Juglans regia | reverse complement strand
TTTGACACGAACGATTGTCGTGCTCGCGTCTTGATCCTATCCTCCTTCCGGAGTGGTAGGTTTACGTGCGGTGCCGGCATCGAGAATGAATGCTACCTGGTTGATCCTGCCAGTAGTCATATGCTTGTCTCAAAGATTAAGTCATGCATGTGTAAGTATGAACTAATTCAGACTGTGAAACTGCGAATGGCTCATTAAATCAGTTATAGTTTGTTTGATGGTATCTGCTACTCGGATAACCGTAG
>NW_023362956.1:0-10927 GCF_001411555.2 Juglans regia | reverse complement strand
TAGCGTATTTCCGATCCGAATGCGAACCGGCGATCTGATCGAACCCCTTGGCTACGCGATGGGCAGGACGCGATTTTAGAAAAATCCACTCCCGAGTGGTCCTTCTTGTCAATTCCTCTTGCAAGGCGGAAAAAACAAAAACGAGGGGTGCAACACGAGGACTTCCGAGGAGGTCACCCATCCTAGTACTACTCTCAACCAAGCACGGTTAACTGCGGAGTTCTAATGGGATCCGGTGCATTAGTGCTGGTATGATCGCGCCCATCATACTAATTATTTAAAATTCATATAATCCTAGTGCGACGTACTAGCGTCTTTACGATCCAAATGCGAACCGGCGATCTGATCAAAACCCATAGCTACGCGATCGGCAAGGCGCGATTTTCCTACAAATCCACTCCCGAGTGGTCCTTCTTGTCAATTCCTCTTGCAAGGCGGAAAAAACAAAAACGAGGGGTGCAACACGAGGACTTCCGAGGAGGTCACCCATCCTAGTACTACTCTCAACGAAGCACGGTTAACTGCGGAGTTCTAATGGGATCCGGTGCATTAGTGCTGGTATGATCGCGCCCATCATACTAATTATTTAAAATTCATATAATCCTAGTGCGACGTACTAGCGTCTTTCCGATCCAAATGCGAACCGGCGATCTGATCGAAACCCATAGCTACGCGATGGGCAGGGCGCGATTTTCCTAAAAATCCACTCCCGAGTTGTCCTTCTTGTCAATTCCTCTCACAAGGCGGAAAAAACAAAAACGAGGGGTGCAACACGAGGACTTCCCAGGAGGTGACCCATCCTAGTACTACTCTCGCCCAAGCACGTTAAATGCGGAGTTGAAATGGGATCCGGTGCATTAGTGCTGGTATGATCGCACCCGTCAAACTAATTATTTAAAATTCATATAATCCTAGGGCGACGTACTAGCGTCTTTCCGATCCAAATGCGAACCGGCGATCTGATCGAAACCCATAGCTACGCGATGGGCAGGGCGCGATTTTCCTAAAAATCCTCTCCCGAGTTGTCCTTCTTGTCAATTCCTCTAACAAGGTGGAAAAAACAAAAAACGAGGGGTGCAACACGAGGACTTCCCAGGAGGTGACCCATCCTAGTACTACTCTCGCCCAAGCACGCTTAACTGCGGAGTTCTGATGGGTTCCGGTGCATTTGTGCTGGTATGATCGCACCCATCAAACCAATTATTTAAAATTCATATAATCCTAGGGCGACCTACTAGCGTATTTCCGATCCCATTGCGAACCGGTAATCTGATCGAAACCCTTGGCTACACGATGGGCAGGGCGCGATTTTCCTAAAAATCCACTCCCAAGTTGCCTTCTTGTAAATTCCTCTCGCAAGGCGGAAAAAACAAAAACGAGGGGTGCACCACGAGGACTTCCCAGGAGGTCACCCATCCTTGTACTACTCTCGCCCAAGCACGGTTAACTGCGGAATTCTAATGGGATCTGGTGCATTAGTGCTGGTATGATCGCACCCATCAAACTAATTATTTAAAATTCTTATAATCCTAGTGCGACGTAATAGCGTCTTTCCCATGCAATTGCGAACCGGCGATATGATCGAAAGCCATAGGTACGCGATGGGCATGGCTCGATTTTCCTAAAAATCCACTCCCGAGTGGTCCTTCTTGTCCATTCATCTCACAAGGTGGAAAAAACAAAAACGAGGGGTGCAACACGAGGACTTCCCAGGAGGTCACCCATCCTAGTACTACTCTCGCCCAAGCACGCTTAGCTGCGGAGTTCTGATGGGATCCGCTGCATTAGTGCTTGTATGATCGCAACCATCAAACCAATTATTTAAAATTCATATAATCCTAGGCGACCTACTAGTGTATTTCCGATCCCAATGCGAACCGGCGATCTGATCGAAACCCTTGGCTACACGATGGGCAGGGCGCGATTTTCCTAAAAATCCACTCCCGAGTGGTCATTATTGTCAATTCCTCTCGCAAGGCGGAAAAAACAAAAACGAGGGGTGCAACACGAGGACTTCGCAGGAGGTCACCCATCCTAGTACTACTCTCTCCCAAGCACGGTAAAATGCGGAGTTCAAATGGGATCCGGTGCATTACTGCTGGTATGATCGCACCCGTCAAAGTAATTATTTAAAATTCATATAATCCTAGTGCGACGTACTAGCGTCTTTTCGATCCAAATGCGAACCGGCGATCTGATCGAAACCCATATCTACACGATCGGCAGGGCGCGATTTTTCACAAAATCCACTCCCGAGTTGTCCTTCTTGTCAATTCCTCTCGCAAGGCGGAAAAAACAAAAACGAGGGGTGCAACACGAGGACTTCCCAGGAGGTCACACATCCTACTACTACTCTCGCCCAAGCATGGTTAAATGCGGAGTTCAAATGGGATCCAGTGCATTAGTGCTGGTATGATCGCACCCATCAAAGTAATTATTTCAAATTCATATAATCCTAGGGCGACCTACTAGCATATTTCCGATCCCAATGCGAACCGGCGATCTGATCGAAACCCTTGGCCACACGATGGGCAGGGCGCAATTTTCCTAAAAATCCACTCCCGAGTGGTCCTTATTGTCAATTCCTCTCGCAAGGCGAAAAAAACAAAAACGAGGGGTGCAACACGAGGACTTCCCAGGAGGTCACCCATCCTAGTACTACTCTCGCCCAAGCACGCTTAACTGCGGAGTTCTGATGGGTTTCGGTGCATTTGTGCTGGTATGATCGCACCCATCAAACCAATTATTTAAAATTCATATAATCCTAGGGCGACCTACTAGCGTATTTCCGATCCCAATGCTTAACCGATCTCAACATCGAAACCTCTCATTACGCTGATGGGCGGTGGCTGAGCCAAAATCCACTTAATAATCGGTCCTTATTAATCTCCTCGCATAGTAAAACGAGGGGTGCAACACGAGGACTCCCCAGAGGTCACCCATCCTAGTACTACTTCCTCACTTCAAGCACGCCAATCAAGTGAGCGTCTGATGGGATCCGCATTAGTGCCGGCATGATCGCACTCCATCAAACTAATTACTTAAAATTCAAATAATCCTCGAGCTTAATAGCTGCCCTCCATCCCAATCCAAACGGAGATTCGATTCAAACCCATTTACGCTGATGTAAGTGTATTAAGTAGATTTTCTCCCAAAAATCCACTCCCGAGTGGTCCTTCTTGTCAATTCCTCTTGCAAGGCGGAAAAAACAAAAACGAGGGGTGCAACACGAGGACTTCCGAGGAGGTCACCCATCCTAGTACTACTCTCAACCAAGCACGGTTAACTGCGGAGTTCTAATGGGATCCGGTGCATTAGTGCTGGTATGATCGCACCCATCAAACTAATTACTTAAAATTCAAATAATCCTAGAGCGACATACTAGCGTCCTTCCGATCCCAATCCAAACGGAGATCTGATCCAAACCCATCGCTACGCGATCGGCAGGGCGCGATTTTCCTAAAAATCCACTCCCGAGTGGTCCTTATTGTCAATTCCTCTCGCAAGGCGGAAAAAACAAAAACGAGGGGTGCAACACGAGGACTTCCCAGGAGGTCACCCATCCTAGTACTACTCTCGCCCAAGCACGATTAAATGCGGAGTTGAAATGGGATCCGGTGCATTACTGCTGGTATGATCGCACCCGTCAAACTAATTATTTAAAATTCATATAATCCTAGTGCGACGTACTAGCGTCTTTCCGATCCAAATGCGAACCGGCGATCTGATCGAAACCCATAGCTACGATGGGCAGGGCGCGATTTTCCTAAAAATTCACTCCCGAGTTGTCCTTCTTGTCAATTCCTCTCAAAAGGCGGAAAAAACAAAAACGAGGGGTGCAACACGAGGACTTCCCAGGAGGTGACCCATCCTAGTACTACTCTCGCCCAAGCACGCTTAACTGCGAAGTTCAGATGGGTTCCGGTGCATTTGTGCTGGTATGATCGCACCCATCAAACCAATTATTTAAAATTCATATAATCCTAGGGCGACCTACTAGCGTATTTCCGATCCGAATGCGAACCGGTGATCTGATCGAAACCCTTGGCTACGCGATGGGCAGGGCGCGATTTTCCTAAAAATCCACTCCCAAGTTGTCCTTCTTGTAAATTCCTCTCGCAATGCGGAAAAAACAAAAACGAGGGGTGCAACACGACGACATCCGAGGAGGTCCCCCATCCTAGTACTGCTCTCGCCCAAGCAAGCTTGACTGCAGAGTTCTGATGGGATCCGGTGCATTAGTGCTGGTATGATCGCACCCATCAAACTAATTATTTAAAATTCATATAATCCTAGGGCGACCTACTTGCGTATTTCTGATCCCAATGCGAACCGGCGATCTGATCGAAACCCTTGGCTACGCGATGGGCAGGGCGCGATTTTTCGAAAAATCCACTTGTCAATTGGTCCTTCTTGTCAATTCCTCTCGCAAGGCGGAAAAAACAAAAACGAGGGGTGCAACACGAGGACTTCCCAGGAGGTCACCCATCCTAGTACTACTCGCGCCCAAGCACGCTTAACTGCGGAGTTCTGATGGGATCCGGTGCATTAGTGCTGGTATGATCGCACCCATCAAACTAATTACTTAAAATTCATATAATCCTTGAGCGACATACTAGCGTCCTTCCGATCCCAATCCAAACGGAGATCTGATCCAAACCCATGGCTACGCGATGGGCAGGGCGAGATTTTCCCAAAAATCCACCCCCGAGTGGTCCTTCTTGTCAATTTATCTCGCAAGGCGGAAAAAACAAAAACGAGGGGTGCAACACGAGGACTTCCCAGGAGGTCACCCATCCTAGTACTACTCTCGCCCAAGCACGCTTAACTGCGGAGTTCTGATGGGATCCGGTGCATTAGTGCTGGTATGATCGCACCCATCAAACTAATTACTTAAAATTCATATAATCCTTGAGCGACATACTAGCGTCCTTCCGATCCCAATCCAAACGGAGATCTGATCCAAACCCATGGCTACGCGATGGGCAGGGCGAGATTTTCCCAAAAATCCACTCCCGAGTGGTCCTTCTTGTCAATTTATCTCGCAAGGCGGAAAAAACAAAAACGAGGGGTGCAACACGAGGACTTCCCAGGAGGTCACCCATCCTAGTACTACTCTCGCCCAAGCACGCTTAACTGCGGAGTTCTGATGGGATCCGGTGCATTAGTGCTGGTATGATCGCACCCATCAAACTAATTACTTAAAATTCATATAATCCTTGAGCGACATACTAGCGTCCTTCCGATCCCAATCCAAACGGAGATCTGATCCAAACCCATAGCTACGCGATGGGCAGGGCGAGATTTTCCCAAAAATCCACTCCCGAGTTGTCCTTATTGTCAATTCCTCTCGCAAGGCGGAAAAAACAAAAACGAGGGGTGCAACACGGGGACTTCCCAGGAGGTCACCCATCCTAGTACTACTTTCGCCCAAGCACGGTTAAATGCGGAGTTGAAATGGGATCCGGTGCATTAGTGCTGGTATGATCGCACCCGTCAAACTAATTATTTAAAATTCATATAATCCTAGTGCGACGTACTAGCGTCTTTCCGATCCAAATGCGAACCGGCGATCTGATCGAAACCCATAGCTACGCGATGGGCAGGGCGCGATTTTCCTAAAAATCCTCTCCCGAGTTGTCCTTCTTGTCAATTCCTCTAACAAGGTGGAAAAAACAAAAAACGAGGGGTGCAACACGAGGACTTCCCAGGAGGTGACCCATCCTAGTACTACTCTCGCCCAAGCACGCTTAACTGCGGAGTTCTGATGGGTTCCGGTGCATTTGTGCTGGTATGATCGCACCCATCAAACCAATTATTTAAAATTCATATAATCCTAGGGCGACCTCCTAGCGTATTTCCGATCCCAATGCGAACCGGTGATCTGATCGAAACCCTTGGCTACGCGATGGGCAGGGCGCGATTTTCCTAAAAATCAACTCCCAAGTTGTCCTTCTTGTAAATTCCTCTCGCAAGGCGGAAAAAACAAAAACGAGGGGTGCAACACGACGACATCCGAGGAGGTCCCCCATCCTAGTACTGCTCTCGCCCAAGCAAGCTTGACTGCAGAGTTCTGATGGGATCCGGTGCATTAGTGCTGGTATGATCGCACCCATCAAACTAATTATTTAAAATTCATATAATCCTAGGGCGACCTACATGCGTATTTCTGATCCCAATGCGAACCGGCGATCTGATCGAAACCCTTGGCTGCGCGATGGGCAGGGCGCGATTTTTCGAAAAATCCACTTGTCAATTGGTCCTTCTTGTCAATTCCTCTCGCAAGGCGGAAAAAACAAAAACGAGGGGTGCACCACGAGGACTTCCCAGGAGGTCACCCATCCTAGTACTACTCTAGCCCAAGCACGGTTAACTGCGGAATTCTAATGGGATCTGGTGCATTAGTGCTGGTATGATCGCACCCATCAAACTAATTATTTAAAATTCTTATAACCCTAGTGCGACGTAATAGCGTCTTTCCCATGCAATTGCGAACCGGCGATCTGATCGAAAGCCATAGGTACGCGATGGGCATGGCTCGATTTTCCTAAAAATCCACTCCCGAGTGGTCCTTCTTGTCAATTCATCTCACAAGGTGGAAAAAACAAAAACGAGGGGTGCAACACGAGGACTTCCCAGGAGGTCACCCATCCTAGTACTACACTCGCCCAAGCACGCTTAGCTGCGGAGTTCTGATGGGATCCGCTGCATTTATGATCGCAACCATCAAACCAATTATTTAAAATTCATATAATCCTAGGCGACCTACTAGCGTATTTCCGATCCCAATGCGAACCGGCGATCTGATCGAAACCCTTGGCTACGCGCTGGGCAGGGCGTGATTTTCCTAAAAATCCACTCCCAAGTTGTCCTTCTTGTAAATTCGCCTCGTAAGGCGGAAAAAACAAAAACGAGTGGTGCAACATGAGGACTTCCCAGGAGGTCACCCATCCTAGTACTACTCTCGCCCAAGCAAGCTTGAATGCGGAGTTCTGATGGGATCCGGTGCATTAGTGCTGGTATGATCGCACCCATCAAACTAATTATTTCAAATTCATATAATCTTAGGGCGACCTACTAGCGTATTTCCGATCCCAATGCGAACCGGCGATCTGATCGAAACCCTTGGCTACATGATGGGCAGGGCGCGATTTTCCTAAAAATCCACTCCCGAGTGGTCCTTATTGTCAATTCCTCTCGCAAGACGGAAAAAACAAAAACGAGGGGTGCAACACGAGGACTTCGCAGGAGGTCACCCATCCTAGTACTACTCTCTCCCAAGCACGGTAAAATGCGGAGTTCAAATGGGATCCGGTGCATTACTGCTGGTATGATCGCACCCGTCAAAGTAATTATTTAAAATTCATATAATCCTAGTGCGACGTACTAGCGTCTTTTCGATCCAAATGCGAACCGGCGATCTGATCGAAACCCATATCGACACGTTCGGCAGGGCGCGATCCGGTGCATTAGTGTTGGTATGATCGCACCCATCAAACTAATTATTTCAAATTCATATAATCTTAGGGCGACCTACTAGCGTATTTCCGATCCCAATGCGAACCGGCGATCTGATCGAAACCCTTGGCTACGCGCTGGGCAGGGCGTGATTTTCCTAAAAATCCACTCCCAAGTTGTCCTCCTTGTAAATTCGCCTCGTAAGGCGGAAAAAACAAAAACGAGGGGTGCAACACGAGGACTTCCCAGGAGGTCACACATCCTACTACTACTCTCGCCCAAGCACGGTTAAATGCGGAGTTCAAATGGGATCCAGTGCATTAGTGCTGGTATGATCGCACCCATCAAAGTAATTATTTCAAATTCGTATAATCCTAGGGCGACCTACTAGCATATTTCCGATCCCAATGCGAACCGGCGATCTGATAGAAACCCTTGGCTACACGATGGGCAGGGCGCAATTTTCCTAAAAATCCACTCCCGAGTGGTCCTTATTGTCAATTCCTCTCGCAAGGCGGAAAAAACAAAAACGAGGGGTGCAACACGAGGACTTCCCAGGAGGTCACCCATCCTAGTACTACTCTCGCCCAAGCACGCTTGACTGCGGAGTTCTGATGGGTTCCGGTGCATTTGTGCTGGTATGATCGCACCCGTCAAACCAATTATTTAAAATTCATATAATCCTAGGGCGACCTACATGCGTATTTCTGATCCCAATGCGAACCGGCGATCTGATCGAAACCCTTGGCTACGCGATGGGCTGGGCGCGATTTTTCGAAAAATCCACTTGTCAATTGGTCCTTCTTGTCAATTCCTCTCGCAAGGCGGAAAAAACAAAAACGAGGGGTGCAACACGAGGACTTCCCAGGAGGTCACCCATCCTAGTACTACTCTCGCCCAAGCACGCTTAACTGCGGAGTTCTGATGGGATCCGGTGCATTAGTGCTGGTATGATCGCACACATCAAACTAATTACTTAAAATTCAAATAATCCTTGAGCGACATACTAGCGTCCTACCGATCCCAATCCAAACGGAGATCTGATCCAATCCCATCGCTATGCGATGGGCAGGGCGAGATTTTCCCAAAAATCCACTCCCGAGTGGTCCTTCTTGTCAATTCCTCTTGCAAGGCGAAAAAAACAAAAACGAGGGGTGCAACACGAGGACTTCCGAGGAGGTCACCCATCCTAGTACTACTCTCAACCAAGCACGGTTAACTGCGGAGTTCTAATGGGATCCGGTGCATTAGTGCTGGTATGATCGCACCCATCAAACTAATTACTTAAAATTCAAATAATCCTTGAGCGACATACTAGCGTCCTTCCGATCCCAATCCAAACGGAGATCTGATCCAAACCCAACGCTACGTAATGGGCAGGGCGAGATTTTCCCAAAAATCCACTCCTGAGTGGTCCTTCTTGTCAATTTATCTAGCAAGGCGGAAAAAACAAAAACGAGGGGTGCAACACGAGGACTTCCCAGGAGGTCGCCCATCCTAGTACTACTCTCGCCCAAGCACGCTTAACTGCGGAGTTCTGATGGGATCCGGTGCATTAGTGCTGGTATGATCGCACCCATCAAACTAATTACTTAAAATTCATATAATCCTTGAGCGACATACTAGCGTCCTTCCGATCCCAATCCAAACGGAGATCTGATCCAACCCCATGGCTACGCGATGGGCAGGGCGAGATTTCCCGAAAAATCCACTCCCGAGTGGTCCTTCTTGTCAATTTATCTCGCAAGGCGGAAAAAACAAAAACGAGGGGTGCAACACGAGGACTTCCCAGGAGGTCACCCATCCTAGTACTACTCTCGCCCAAGCACGCTTAGCTGCGGAGTTCTGATGGGATCCGGTGCATTAGTGCTGGTATGATCGCACCCATCAAACTAATTACTTAAAATTCAAATAATCCTTGAGCGACATACTACCGTCCTTCCGATCCCAATCCAAACGGAGATCTGATCCAAACCCATCGCTACGCGATGGGGAGGGCGAGATTTTCCCAAAAATCCACTCCCGAGTGGTCCTTCTTGTCAATTCCTCTTGCAAGGCGGAAAAAACAAAAATGAGGGGTGCAACACGAGGACTTCCGAGGAGGTCACCCATCCTAGTACTACTCTCAACCAAGCACGGTTAACTGCGGAGTTCTAATGGGATCCGGTGCATTAGTGCTGGTATGATCGCACCCATCAAACTAATTACTTAAAATTCAAATAATCCTTGAGCGACATACTAGTGTCCTTCCGATCCCAATCCAAACGGAGATCTGATCCAAACCCATCGCTACGCGATGGGCAGGGCGAGATTTTCCCAAAAATCCACTCACAAGTGGTCCTTCTTGTCAATTTATCTCGCAAGGCGGAAAAAACAAAAACGAGGGGTGCAACACGAGGACTTCCCTGGAGGTCACCCATCCTAGTACTACTCTCGCCCAAGCACGCTTAACTGCGGAGTTCTGATGGGATCCGGTGCATTAGTGCTGGTATGATCGCACCCATCAAACTAATTACTTAAAATTCATATAATCCTTGACCGACATACTAGCGTCCTTCCGATCCCAATCCAAACGGAGATCTGATCCAAACCCATGGCTACGCGATGGGCAGGGCGAGATTTCCCAAAAAATCCACTCCCGAGTGCTCCTTCTTGTCAATTTATCTCGCAAGGCGGGAAAAACAAAAACGAGGGGTGCAACACGAGGACTTCCCAGGAGGTCACCCATCCTAGTACTACTCTCACCCAAGCACGGTTAACTGCGGAGTTCTAATGGGATCCGGTGCATTAGTGCTGGTATGATCGCACCCATCAAACTAATTACTTAAAATTCATATAATCCAAGTGTGACGTACTAGCGTCTTTCCGATCCAAATGCGAACCGGCGATCTGATCGAAACCAATAGCTACGAGATGGGCAGGGCGCGATTTTCCTAAGAATCCACTCCCGAGTTGTCCTTATTGTCAATGCCTCTCCCAAGGCGGAGAAAACAAAAACGTGGGGTGCAACACGAGGACTTCCCAGGAGGTGACCCATCCTAGTACAACTCTCACCCAAACACGCTTAACTGCGGAGTCCTGATGGGTTCTGGTGCAGTTGTGCTGGTATGATCGTACCCATCAAACCAATTATTTAAAATTCATATAATCCTAGGGCGACCTACTAGCGTATTTACGATCCGAATGCGAACCGGCGATCTGATCGAAACCCTTAGCTACGCGATGGGCAGGGCGCGATTTTCGAAAAATCCACTCCCGAGTGGTTCTTCTTGTCAATTCCTCTTGCAAGGCGGAAAAAACAAAAACGAGGGGTGCAACACGAGGACTTCCGAGGAGGTCACCCATCCTAGTACTACTCTCAACCAAGCACGGTTAACTGCGGAGTTCTAATGGGATCCGGTGCATTAGTGCTGGTATGATCGCGCCCATCAAACTAATTATTTAAAATTCATATAATCCTAGTGCGACG
>NW_023362955.1:0-245 GCF_001411555.2 Juglans regia | reverse complement strand
ACTGGAAGAGGAAAAACAGTTTCTGTTTTGAGAAAGTTTAAATCTTTTATGGTTTAATCTTATTCCAATGGCTTTGATATTTTTATTGGAAGATCCTAAGCATCTTATATACATGTTAGAATGTTATTTTGAAGATATTTCATGTTAGTTTCGAACATATGAAATTTTATGGAAGGAGATATTCGGTTAGGCCAAAGTGATGATGTTCTTGGCTAAATTTATGTTTTGGTTGATGTTACCCATGT
>NW_023362954.1:0-245 GCF_001411555.2 Juglans regia | reverse complement strand
GGGGTTCATTGTTCGATCGGGAAGGGAACGAGAAGATTGACCAACCACACACGAGGAGCGGTGGGCATATCTCAACGTGCCCTCCCAACCGTTTTTTGGGAGGGTGCATTACACCCCCACCCAGAAGGTTATTACATGTTCACAGGTCGTTCTGCTGGGCAGGTATCGACAATGATCCTTCCGCAGGTTCACCTACGGAAACCTTGTTACGACTTCTCCTTCCTCTAAATGATAAGGTTCAGTGG
>NW_023362952.1:0-245 GCF_001411555.2 Juglans regia | reverse complement strand
GTGGACACACGTAACATAATGTGTGGCACCATCGGCGTTAGGGCCTGGCGCGCTCCGGTGACCAGCTAATTAGGCCCCATTCGCAACCTGTTGACTGTACTTTGTCAACCCAGGGAATTTCACACCTGTTTAGACACTCCAGCGTGAACAAAGGAGTTCCACTAGGATATTACCCCATCCTAGCGCTTAGGGTCGTGATTGACATGAATAACTTAACTGGCATACATGACATTTCGTAACGTGAC
>NW_023362951.1:0-245 GCF_001411555.2 Juglans regia | reverse complement strand
TCTTTTTAGGATTGCATTGGACAGGGAGCTTCTATGGTAGACTATATGGACAACTCCAATGCCTCTTTACAGTGGAATGTGAGGTCCATTTGTAACAACCTGGCCCAATAATTTTAAGGTCGAAATATTGATAATTTTTATTGGGTCTAAATTATATTTAATGGGCCATATTGGATAAGCCCATGAGCAATAAATTATTGAGGTTAATTAGGAGTTTTAATTAAACTCAATAGTCATTGATGCGT
>NW_023362950.1:0-245 GCF_001411555.2 Juglans regia | reverse complement strand
CGTGGGGGTGATTCCTACATTCTCGATTGCTTTCTAGCAACAAGCTTGTGCTTTAGGGACGGATTTGGTGGCACCTAGTGCCACGCATGGGCTTGTTGATGGGGGCAATCGGTCGTGCTAGGGGCTTTCTCACGTTGGCTATCCCTCGTGTGCTCTAGTCTACCCCATGGCGGTTGGGCCTATTTGTTTGGATGCCTCCTTTGCAACATGCTTGTGCACGGCGGATGGTGTTATGGCACCCAGTG
>NW_023362949.1:0-245 GCF_001411555.2 Juglans regia | reverse complement strand
GTGGAGTGTAAGAGTGAATGAGTGAGGTGGCCCTTTAGCTATGTATTTCAAGAACCTTCTAGGCCCTTCTTGTAAAGATCTGGCCAGCCAAGTGGGGGTACAAAACTTAGCCATGAAGCAATCCTATGGTGACCAAATTCGTGGGCCTAAAATTTGGGGTTTAAAGAGGGTTTGGGTTGCTATCAAGCCCAAATCCAATATCACTTGGCCCAATCAATTTTTCAAGGTTAACAAGGTTGGATAAT
>NW_023362948.1:0-245 GCF_001411555.2 Juglans regia | reverse complement strand
GATTGTACTCATTCCAATTACCAGACTCGTAAGAGCCCGGTATTGTTATTTATTGTCACTACCTCCCCGTGTCAGGATTGGGTAATTTGCGCGCCTGCTGCCTTTCTTGGATGTGGTAGCCGTTTCTCAGGCTCCCTCTCCGGAATCGAACCCTAATTCTCCGTTACCCGTCACCACCATTGTAGGCCTCTATCCTACAATCGAAAGTTGATAGGGCAGAAATTTGAATGATGCGTCGCCGGCAC
>NW_023362947.1:0-245 GCF_001411555.2 Juglans regia | reverse complement strand
CTCGAAGGCTTGCATGGTAACACGTGGACAACTTCAGAGTCCAGCCAGCACCCAAAGATGAGCACCGACAAGGACAAGGGGCAACGAGAGGGACAAATTCCATCTTTGTAGGTATGCAACACAGGAACCCTTCGGTAGCCGAACATGCTATTCACACGAGGAGCAAAAATGAGGAGGAGCACGCCTAACAGTTCGATGCACAAGCACGGAGCCTGTCAAGACATACAACCTTGTCACCACTCACA
>NW_023362946.1:0-245 GCF_001411555.2 Juglans regia | reverse complement strand
TTCACAATAACTCACAAACTATTTACAAACTATACAAATAATAATCACAATATGATAAAAAGTAAGCATAAAATAACATGCCACATGTATTAACAAAGCTTAAGGACAATATATTTGTAACAATGTAAACATATTCAAACGTCATTCACAAATAATAATTTAAATATTTCAAGTCCATATCACAATAACTCACAATATATTCACAAAATAACATGCCACATGTATTAACATATTTCTAAACTTGA
>NW_023362945.1:0-6180 GCF_001411555.2 Juglans regia | reverse complement strand
TCCCAGGAGGTCACCCATCCTAGTACTACTCTCGCCCAAGCACGCTTAGCTGCGGAGTTCTGATGGGATCCGGTGCATTAGTGCTGGTATGATCGCAACCATCAAACTAATTACTTAAAATTCAAATAATCCTTGAGCGACATACTAGCGTCCTTCCGATCCCAATCCAAACGGAGATCTGATCCAAACCCATCGCTACACGATGGGCAGGGCGAGATTTTCCCAAAAATCCACTCACGAGTGGTCCTTCTTGTCAATTTATCTCGCAAGGCGGAAAAAACAAAAACGAGGGGTGCAACATGAGGACTTCGCAGGAGGTCACCCATCCTAGTACTACTCTCGCCCAAGCACGCTTAACTGCGTAGTTCTGATGGGATCCGGTGCATTAGTGCTGGTATGCACCCATCAAACTAATTACTTAAAATTCAAATAATCCTTGAGCGACATACTAGCGTCCTTCCGATCCCAATCCAAACGGAGATCTGATCCAAACCCATCGCTACGCGATGGGCACGGCGAGATTTTCCCAAAAATCCACTCCCGAGTGGTCTTTCTTGTCAATTCCTCTTGCTAGGCGGAAAAAACAAAAACGGGGGGTGCAACACGAGGACTTCCGAGGAGGTCACCCATCCTAGTACTACTCTCAACCAAGCACGGTTAACTGCGGAGTTCTAATGGGATCCGGTGCATTAGTGCTGGTATGATCGCGCCCATCAAACTAATTATTTTAAATTCATATAATCCAAGTCTGACGTACTAGCGTCTTTCCGATCCAAATGCGAACCGGCGATCTGATCGAAACCAATAGCTACGAGATGGGCAGGGCGCGATTTTCCTAAGAATCCACTCCCGAGTTGTCCTTATTGTCAATGCCTCTCCCAAGGCGGAAAAAACAAAAACAAGGGTGCAACACGAGGACTTCCCAGGAGGTCACCCATCCTAGTACTACTCTCGCCCAAGCACGCTTAACTGCTGTGTTCTGATGGGTTCCGGTGCATTTGTGCTGGTATGATCGCACCCATCAAACCAATTATTTAAAATTCATATAATCCTAGGGCGACCTACATGCGTATTTCTGATCCCAATGCGAACCGGCGATCTGATCGAAACGCTTGGCTACGCGATGGGCAGGGCGCGATTTTTTGAAAAATCCACTTGTCAATTGGTCCTTCTTGTCAATTCCTCTCGCAAGGCGGAAAAAACAAAAACGAGGGGTGCAACACGAGGACTTCCCAGGAGGTCAACCATCCTAGTACTACTCTCGCCCAAGCACGCTTAACTGCGGAGTTCTGATGGGATCCGGTGCATTAGTGCTGGTATGATCGCACCCATCAAACTAATTACTTAAAATTCATATAATCCTTGAGCGACATACTGGCGTCCTTCCGATCCCAATCCAAACGGAGATCTGATCCAAACCCATGGCTACGCGATGGGCAGGGCGAGATTTTCCCAAAAATCCACTCCCGAGTGGTCCTTCTTGTCAATTTATCTCGCAAGGCGGAAAAAACAAAAACGAGGGGTGCAACACGAGGACTTCCGAGGAGGTCACCCATCCTAGTACTACTCTCAACCAAGCACGGTTAACTGCGGAGTTCTAAAGGGATCCGGTGCATTAGTGCTGGTATGATCGCACCCATCAAACTAATTACTTAAAATTCAAATAATCCTTGAGCGACATACTAGCGTCCTTCCGATCCCAATCCAAACGGAGATCTGATTCAAACCCATGGCTACGCGATGGGCAGGGCGAGATTTCCCGAAAAATCCACTCCCGAGTGGTCCTTCTTGTCAATTTATCTCGCAAGGCGGAAAAAACAAAAACGAGGGGTGCAACACGAGGACTTCCCCAGAGGTCACCCATCCTAGTACTACTCTCGCCCAACCACGCTTAACTGCTGAGTTCTGATGGGATCCGGTGCATTAGTGCTGGTATGATCGCACCCATCAAACTAATTACTTAAAATTCAAATAATCCTAGAGCGACATACTAGCGTCCTTCCGATCCCAAGCCAAACGGAGATCTGATCCAAACCCATCGCTACGCGATGGGCAGGGCGCGATTTTCCTAAAAATCCACTCCCGAGTGGTCCTTCTTGTCAATTTATCTCGCAAGGCGGAAAAAACAAAAACGAGGGGTGCAACACGAGGACTTCCCAGGAGGTGACCCATCCTAGTACTACTCTCGCCCAAGCACAATTAACTGCGGTGTTCTGATGGGTTCCGGTGCATTTGTGCTGGTATGATCGCACCCATCAAACCAATTATTTAAAATTTATATAATTCTAGGGCGACCTACTAGCGTATTTCCGATCCCAATGCGAACCGGTGATCTGATCGAAACCCTTGGCTACGCGATGGGCAGGGCGCGATTTTCCTAAAAATCCACTCCCGAGTTGTCCTTCTTGTCAATTCCTCTCACAAGGCGGAAAAAACAAAAACGAGGGGTGCAACACGAGGACTTCCCAGGAGGTGACCCAACCTAGTACAACTCTCACCCAAGCACGCTTAACTGCGGAGTCCTGATGGGTTCTGGTGCAGTTGCGCTGGTATGATCGTACCCATCAAACCAATTATTTAAAATTCATATAATCCTAGGGCGACCTACTAGCGTATTTCCGATCCGAATGCGAACCGGCGATCTGATCGAAACCCTTAGCTACGCGATGGCAGGGCGCGATTTTCGAAAAATCCACTCCCGAGTGGTCCTTCTTGTCAATTCCTCTTGCTAGGCGGAAAAAACAAAAACGAGGGGTGCAACACGAGGACTTCCGAGGAGGTCACCCATCCTAGTACTACTCTCAACCAAGCACGGTTAACTGCGGAGTTCTAATGGGATCCGGTGCATTAGTGCTGGTATGATCGCGCCCATCAAACTAATTATTTAAAATTCATATAATCCTAGTGCGACGTACTAGCGTCTTTCCGATCCAAATGCGAACCGGCGATCTGATCAAAACCCATAGCTACGCGATCGGCAGGGCGCGATTTTCCTAAAAATCCACTCCCGAGTGGTCCTTATTGTCAATTCCTCTCGCAAGTCGGAAAAAACAAAAATGAGGGGTGCAACACGGGGACTTCCCAGGAGGTCACCCATCCTAGTACTACTCTCGCCCAAGCACGGTTAAATGCGGAGTTGAAATGGGATCCGGTGCATTAGTGCTGGTATGATCGCGCCCATCAAACTAATTATTTAAAATTCATATAATTCTAGTGCGACGTACTAGCGTCTTTCCGATCCAAATGCGAACCGGAGATCTGATCGAAACCCATAGCTACGCGATGGGCAGGGCGCGATTTTCCTAAAAATCCACTCCCGAGTTGTCCTTCTTGTCAATTCCTCTCACAAGGCGGAAAAAACAAAAACGAGGGGTGCAACACGAGGACTTCCCAGGAGGTGACCCATCCTAGTACTACTCTCGCCCAAGCACGCTTAACTGCGGAGTTCTGATGGGTTTCGGTGCATTTGTGCTGGTATGATCGCACCCATCAAACCAATTATTTAAAATTCATATAATCCTAGGGCGACCTTCTAGCGTATTTCCGATCCCAATGCGAACCGGCGATGTGATCGAAACCCTTGGCTACGCGCTGGGCAGGGCGCGATTTTCCTAAAAATCCACTCCCAAGTTGTCCTTCTTGTAAATTCCTCTCGCAATGCGGAAAAAACAAAAACGAGGGGTGCAACACGACGACATCCGAGGAGGTCCCCCATCCTAGTACTACTCTTGCCCAAGCAAGCTTGACTGCAGAGTTCTGATGGGATCCGGTGCATTAGTGCTGGTATGATCGCACCCATCAAACTAATTATTTAAAATTCATATAATCCTAGGGCGACCTACATGGGTATTTCTGATCCCAATGCGAACCGGCAATCTGATCGAAACCCTTGGCTACGCGATGGGCAGGGCGCGATTTTTCGAAAAATCCACTTGTCAATTGGTCCTTCTTGTCAATTCCTCTCGCAAGGCGGAAAAAACAAAAACGAGGGGTGCACCACGAGGACTTCCCAGGAGGTCACCCATCCTAGTACTACTCTAGCCCAAGCACGGTTAACTGCGGAATTCTAATGGGATCCGGTGCATTAGTGCTGGTATGATCGCACCCATCAAACTAATTATTTAAAATTCTTATAACCCTAGTGCGACGTAATAGCGTCTTTCCCATGCAATTGCGAACCGGCGATCTGATCGAAAGCCATAGGTACGCGATGGGCATGACTCGATTTTCCTAAAAATCCACTCCCGAGTGGTCCTTCTTGTCAATTCATCTCACAAGGTGGAAAAAACAAAAACGAGGGGTGCAACACGAGGACTTCCCAGGAGGTCACCCATCCTAGTACTACTCTCGCCCAAGCACGCTTAGCTGCGGAGTTCTGATGGGATCCGGTGCATTAGTACTGGTATGATCGCACCCAACAAACTAATTATTTTAAATTCATATAATCCTACAGCGAAATACTAGCGTCCTTCCGATCCCAATCCAAACGGAGATCTGATCCAAACCCATGGCTACGCGATGGGCAGGGCGAGATTTTCCCAAAAATCCACCCCCGAGTGGTCCTTCTTGTCAATTTATCTTGCAAGGCGGAAAAAATAAAAACGAGGGGTGCAACACGAGGACTTCCCCGGAGGTCACCCATCCTAGTACTACTCTCGCCCAACCACGCTTAACTGCTGAGTTCTGATGGGATCCGGTGCATTAGTGCTGGTATGATCGCACCCATCAAACTAATTATTTCAAATTCATATAATCCTAGGGCGACCTACTAGCGTATTTCCGATCCCAATGCGAACCGGCGATCTGATCGAAACCCTTGGCTACACGATGGGCAGGGCGCAATTTTCCTAAAAATCCACTCCCGAGTTGTCCTTATTGTCAATTCCTCTCGCAAGGCGGAAAAAACAAAAACGAGGGGTGCAACACGAGGACTTCCCAGGAGGTCACCCATCCTAGTACTACTCTCGCCCAAGCACGGTTAACTGCGGAATTCTAATGGGATCCGGTGCATTAGTGCCGGTATGATCGCACCCATCAAACTAATTATTTAATATTCATATAATCCTAGGCGACCTACTAGCGTATTTCCGATCCCAATGCGAACCGGTGATCTGATCGAAACCCTTGGGTACGCGATGGGCAGGGCGCGATTTTTCGAAAAATCCACTTGTCAATTGGTCCTTCTTGTCAATTCCTCTCGGAAGGCGGAAAAAACAAAAACGAGGGGTGCAACACGAGGACTTCCCAGGAGGTCACCCATCCTAGTACTACTCTCGCCCAAGCACGCTTAACTACGGAGTTCTGATCGGATCCGGTGCATTAGTGCTGGTATGATCGCACCCATCAAACTAATTATTTAAAATTCATATAATCCTAGTGCGACGTACTAGCGTCTTTCCGAGCCAAATGTGAACCGGCGATCTAATCGAAACCCATAGCTACGCGATGGGCAGGGCGCGATTTTCCTAAAAATCCACTCCCGAGTTGTCCTTCTTGTCAATTCCTCTCACAAGGCGGAAAAAACAAAAACGAGGAGTGCAACACGAGGACTTCCCAGGAGGTGACCCATCCTAGTACTACTCTCGCCCAAGCACGTTTAACTGCGGAGTTCTGATGGGTTCCGGTGCATTTGTGCTGGTATGATCGCACCCATCAAACCAATTATTTAAAATTCATATAATCCTAGAGCGACCTACATGCGTATTTCTGATCCCAATGCGAACCGGCGATCTGATCGAAACCCTTGGCTACGCGATGGGCAGGGCGCGATTTTTCGAAAAATCCACTTGTCAATTGGTCCTTCTTGTCAATTCCTCTCGCAAGGCGGAAAAAACAAAAAGAGGGGTGCACCACGAGGACTTCCCAGGAGGTCACCCATCCTAGTACTACTCTCGCCCAAGCACGGTTAACTGCGGAAATTCTAATGGTATCCGGTGCATTAGGGCTAGTATGATCGCACCCATCAAACTAATTATTTAAAATTCTTATAATCCTAGTGCGACGTACTAGCGTATTTCCGATCCCAATGCGAACCGGCGATCTGATCGAAACCCTTGGCTACGCGCTGGGCAGGGTGTGATTTTCCTAAAAATCCACTCCCAAGTTGTCCTTCTTGTAAATTCACCTACGTGGTAGGAAAAAAACAGCGAGGGATTTGCTTAGCAAGGACTTCCCAGGAGG
>NW_023362944.1:0-245 GCF_001411555.2 Juglans regia | reverse complement strand
AACGGACAAGCAAATGGCGGGAAAACATCCCGCCAATTAAAGACTGCTGGATTATCGTTCGAACGTAATTTGTTATAGTTCGAACGGATTATTGCAGTGGTGGGAAAATATCCCGCCAATTAAAATATAGTATCATCTAATATGTCTACATATATTAATGTTGTTCTTTTATTCAAAAGTATAATGAAAAAAAGAAAATAAATAAAACTTTGTAATACCGATTGGGTCAGTTAGAAATTAACGTT
>NW_023362943.1:0-245 GCF_001411555.2 Juglans regia | reverse complement strand
AGTATGTCTTGCACGACTTCAGACTTCTGGAGGGAGAAGTTATGGGCTTGAATGACCCTTGATTGGAGGTGGATATGTGACATAAAGTGGAGAATAGAGAGGGGCAGAGACTGCTTGCAGCAGCTGTGAAAGATGGAGGTGGATGGAGTGGATTTCTCCTTCACATCAAGGCACTATTGGGTGCAGCCAATGGCAGTGGATGGTCTGCCATGTGGGGGAGGAAACTTCTCCAAGAAGCTTTGCCA
>NW_023362942.1:0-245 GCF_001411555.2 Juglans regia | reverse complement strand
AGATAAAAATTTAATTGATCATATGCTTTAAGCATAATATATATATTAAATTTTTAATAATATTTTATAATAAGAATTAACACTTTATTATATGTTTTTTACATTTAAAAAAAACCGGAAAACCGGACCGGACCGGACCGGAAACCGGAAGTACCGGTTTAGGAGGGTAATCGGGGCGTAATCGGTTTTGAAAAATACAAAACCGGTACATACCGGTTCGGTCCTAGATTTTGTCCAAAACCGGA
>NW_023362941.1:0-245 GCF_001411555.2 Juglans regia | reverse complement strand
AAAATACCGCAACCCCTTAACCGGCACGTTTTTCTTACCTTTCCACCTCGACCCTCCACATACAGGACATGCTTGTATCTCCTCGTTCTCCTTCCAGAACAATACACAATCATTCTTGCATGCATGTATGGACTTGTACTAAAATCCTAATCCCTTTCTCAACTGTTTCGCTTCATAAAAGTTCTTAGGCAATGCAGACCCTTCGGGAAGCACCTCGTTAAATAAGTCCAATACCATGTTTATTG
>NW_023362938.1:0-245 GCF_001411555.2 Juglans regia | reverse complement strand
GAATTTTCTGGTGGTGTGTGTAGTATGGGATTTTGGTCGGTGAAAAACAAAAAGGGAGGGACTATATATAGGTGTAGCCGAAAATTTACCCACACTTTCTCGTTAGCCAAATGCCACCATTTTTACCACCATTCTCCAATATCATCTCTTCATTTTCGGTTTTAGGGTTTTCTCACACAAACACACATTTTCACTCTAGAAACTAGGGTTTTCTCTTCAAGGAAGATGGAACACGAAATGTTTTT
>NW_023362937.1:0-245 GCF_001411555.2 Juglans regia | reverse complement strand
TAGAACACAAAAGACACTCTCGGACAGTTTTTCGTACCTCTTTTGAATGCCTGTTTCGAAGCTTTTGTAAGTGTTTCCTCGCAACGTTTCCTTCATGAAAGTTGTTTCTTTTGGAGTCTAGTTTACGTGGATATCTTATTTGTTCCATTTAGAGATCATTTGATTGGTAAAAAGTTGTTTAGACCCCAGAAAGGTCATTCTGGGCGATAAACTGGAGAGTGTGTTATATTTTGGAGTTTTTGACC
>NW_023362936.1:0-245 GCF_001411555.2 Juglans regia | reverse complement strand
TTTTTTATCGAAATACTTTGAATTTGGACGAGATTTTTTGCAGGCATGCTTAGAAAAATCATATCTTGAAGTAGGAGCAAGCCTCACAATTTTTCGACATCGGGATTTTTTTATTTAATTTTTTTGATTAAATAAATCCGAAAAAACAAAAAAAATCGAAAATAGGCAAAAATCGATAGGTGATGCTTGGAACACATCCAAGATGTATTGGAATGAATTTAGGAAACCAATTTGGGTGGTTTCAA
>NW_023362935.1:0-245 GCF_001411555.2 Juglans regia | reverse complement strand
AAAAAAACAGCGGGAGCTCAAACGCCTAACTTGGTCATTAAATTACGAAGGAAGCTCGAGCCGGGAAAGATCAAAAGGGAAGGGGCATGCATTTTCCTTATGAAGCCAAAAATTGTGTCGTGGAACGTTCGTGGGTTAAATGAGTTGAATAAGCGATTTCGTATAAAAAACTTGTTACGAGAGTGGAGGGGGGACATAGTATGTTTACAAGAAAATAAGCTGAAAAGTGTTTCTAGAAGATTAAT
>NW_023362933.1:0-7558 GCF_001411555.2 Juglans regia | reverse complement strand
GAAGAGACCAGATGAGCCTCAAGGCTTAATCATCATCATCAATTTAACTCCAATAGATTCTAGCTCAGAGACAATGTCATTGAGAACATTTAAATGATATGAAATAGTTGTATCTTCACTCATCCGCAATGTATGAAACTTCTCCTTTAGGTACATCCGATTCGAGACGCCCTTCGTTTAATACAACTCTTTGAGCTTTTTCCAGAGTTCCTTGTTGCCATTCCCAGATTTTCACAGTCATCTTGGTACATGAAGGACAAAAAGCCAGTCCAGATGGTTTCTCAATGGGTTTCTTCCAAACTTGTTGGGATGTGGTGAAAGGTGATGTCTTGCGGGTGTTCAGTGAATTTCACGCGTTTCAAAAGTTTGAAAAATCACTTAATGTGACCTTTATTGCGCTCATTCCCAAGAAATATGGAGTTTTGAGTATTGAGGATTTTCGCCCAATAAGTTTGGTTAGCAGTGTCTATAAGATTATTTCAAAAGTTCTTGCTAATTGGCTTAGTCCAGTGTTGGAAAATATTATCTCTAAGCCTCAGAATGCTTTTATTCGTGGGAGACATATACTTGATTCGGTGCTCATTGCAAATGAGAGTTTAGATGTTAGATTGCGGGAGGGAAGTCCAGGTATTCTTTGCAAGCTAGACATGGAGAAGACTTATGATCATGTGAACTGGGATTTCCTTTTGTATTTGTTGAAGAGGTGTGGTTTTGGAGATAGGTGGATTTCTTGGATGCGTCATTGTATTTCAACGGCCTGTTTTTCAGTGCTAGTTAATGGCACTTCTGCTGGTTTTTTTGATAGCTCGAGGGGTTTGCGACAGGGTGATTCGTTATCTCCTCTTCAATTTGTCATAGTTATGGAGGCGTTGAGTAGGATGGTGCATGCTACTGTTGGTGGAGGTTTTTTATCTGGTTTTCAGGTGGGAAATGGCTCTAGTAGCCCTTGTATCATTTCACATCTCCTTTTCGCAGATGACACTTTGTTTTTTTGTGAAGCGGATAGGAGTCAGGTTCAAACTTTACTTGCATTATTACTTTTGTTTTGAAGCAGTGTCAGGGCTTAAGGTGAACCTTGGCAAGTCTGAGATGGTTCCGGTGGGTGTGGTTCCTAACATATGCAGTCTAGCAAGTCTTCTGGATTGCAGGGTGTCCTCTTTTCCAATGAAATATTTGGGCCTTTCGCTAGGTGCTACTTTCAAGAGTAGAGCAATATGGGATGGGGTGGTAGAGAAGATAGAGAAAATGTTGGCTGGATGGAAAATGGTGTATTTATCGAAAGGGGGTCGTCACACTCTTATCAAGAGCACCCTCACTAACCTTCCTACTTATTTTTTATCTCTCTTTCCTATGCCTGCAGGGGTAGTGAATAGGATTGAGAAATTCTTTAAGGCTTTTCTATGGGGAGGTATAGGGGAGGAGAATAAATTTCATTTGGTTAATTGGAAGACGGTATGTGCTCCAGTTATGAATGGGGGGTTGGGTGTTTGGAATTTGAGAACTTTTAATAAAGTGTTATTGGGGAAATGACTTTGAAGATATCATTTGGAATGGGGATCTTTGTGGAAGGAAACTATAGATGCTAGATATGGTGTTGCTTGGGGTGGTTGGTGTTCCAAAGAAGAGAGAGGGGGACATGGAGTAGGGCTATGGAAGTTTATATGGAAGGGGTGGACAAGTTTTGTAAATCATATTCGTTTTGTCGCAGGTTAGGGCAACCAAATCAGTTTTTGGCAGGACGTGTGGTGTGGAGATCATGCATTGGAAAGAGTGTTTCCAGCTTTATATCATATTGCAGTTAATAAGGAGGCTTCAGTGGCGGATGTGCGGTTATTTGCTCATGGTTCGCATCAGTTGAATATTCTATTTAATAGGGATATTCATGATTGGGAATTATCTATGGTTTCAGACTTTTTCAGCTTGCTACACTCCTTAGGGTCTACTATGGCACAGCATGATAGATTGAAATAGAGGTTTCAGGATCACAAGAAATTCACAGTAAATGGGTATTACAAAATTTTGACTACAAAGGATCACACCTCATTCCCTTGGAGGAACATTTGGAGGTCTCGAGTGCCCTCTAGAGTTGCTTTATTTGTTTAGAATGCCGTCCTTGGGAAGATCTTGACCACGGACAACTTGAGGAAGAGAGGATGTGTTGTATTGGATTGGTGTTACATGTGTAAAAAGAATGGAGAATCGGTAGATCATCTTTTACTACATTGTGACGTAGCGAGAGGGTTGTGGGATGAGATTTTTTGAAGGGTTGGTGTGGCTTGGGTAATGCCTAGGAGGGTGGTGGATTTGACGGGTTGTTGGAAAAAATTGTAAGGCAATCATCAAGTGGCAGCAGTTTGGAGAATGATTCCGTTGTGTATCATGTGGTGTATTTGGACGGAAAGGAATATGCGTTGTTTTGAAGACAAGGAACGAACAATGGTGGAGCTGAAGAATTTTTTTCTACATACTTTATTGCTTTGGTTTTCAGCTATTGTATTAAATGGGGATGATATTCATGAATTCTTATCCTTAGTTCATCGCTCTTAGAATCTATTTAGGTGTTCTATTGTATACTTCCTGTGTACTAGGTACATGGCTATTTCATTCACATCAATAAAGTTTATCTCTTATAAAAAAAAAAACATGTCCTAAAATTATATCCTTTAAATGCCAAATTAGCAATTTAAATGGACAGACTACTTTAAAAAAATCAACAAATGTATGAACAGTGATGTATCAAATTATACTCTGGATTGGCAGCAGCAGACTTATGAAGGAAGCTACCTTTAAACGAGCATTGCGCTTTAATAAGAAACTCCTATCTGTTTTCCCAACATGTAATGTTTTACACTCTGCTTCAACTTCAACCCTTTGTCCTATGGTAGTCTGAGGGAATGTAGAATATAAAATCTAGACGTATAAACAAAAGCAACATCAACAAAGTATACATCAAATTTATAAATGGATCTAGTATGTGGGAACAAAAACAAGAATCCAAATGTCCCAAGCAATATGCATAGGATAATGCACAACAATATCACATAATTTAAATGGATCTACAAAGACAGAAAGTTAAGACACTCAGTGGTAACTGATACCAATAAAAACACAAGCATCACCACTGGGACCTAAGGATTGTAGTTTAATCAAAACCATGAACTAGGAAGAAAAAACAAATCATGGCTTCTGAAATGTTTATCAAGTGGATAAACCCATTGCCTTAGAAAATGTTAATTAGTGTAAAATTTTATTCAAAATGTGTTAAACCTAAAATTATTGCCCGCTCTATCTTCATGTCTGCTTGGGTGTTGAATATAAAAGCAACAATATTAATACACAAATTGATACGTAAACTTACTTGTACATAATAAAACTCCATTCAAAATAACCTTCTTTTTAGATTTGTCTCTTTCCAAAAATTAAAAAAAAAATTATTATTATTATTATTATATTTAATTTTCTCCCCTTAAATTTACATGCCTTTATTTTTTTTTTTTACCATTAAATTTAGGGGCAATTCACAAACGCCACTGATTCCTTTTTCACTTGATTTTTATGTATTTAAGTATCTAACTCTGCCATTTTAACCTCTTTCCTAACCTTACCTTCTGGTCTGGTGATTTTTTGGTGCTTCATCATCATATCCGCTATAAAAACCCTAAATTCAATCACCCAAAAGCCTATCTTTCTTTCGTCTCTTGCTCTTTCTCTTTCTGTTTATTCCATGCGTAGAAACTCAATTGTGGATAAAGATAGAAGGGTTTGTTATTCATTCCCATAATTATACCAAGTGAGGACTCCAAAATGAAGAAGATTTGGGTTTGAGGAGCTAATGAAGTCACGTGCTCAGGTTAGTGAAAATTCGTACCTTTTCCGGTCGTTATGATGCTCTCTTATGGAATTTAAGCGTATTTTGTTGGAACCTATGGTTTTTGCTTTATCTCAGAGGTTTGCTTCCTTTTTCTTTTTCTTTCTTCTGTTTTTTTTGGCTGGGATTGCATTTTATTCTGTTTGGTTGCCAAGAAAATTGAGGAAAAAGGGAAGGAAACAGATTAAGTGTTACGTATTTTGGGGGCATATTTCGTTTCTGCTTGTATAATGGACTTGGATAGATATTCGGTATTCCTGATGCCATGTTGCCAACAATCCTCTGTTGGGTCTTCGAGTGTTTTTTTCTTTTTCTTTTTTGCTTCCAAGTCGACGTTGGGCGTTCCATGTATTTTGCTGACTGCAAGTTTGTAATTTTGTTACACATTTTAGAATATTTTACTTCGAATGATGTTTGCTTTATACTGTCGAGATGGGCTAGTGTTAATTATGCTTTATGTAAAGCCTACTACTAGTATAATGATTTTGAGATGGGTTGTTGTGGTGAACATGGTTAAGTTTTCGTTCTTTTATTATTTTAAAAAAGCTGTTTTATTCTATAAGTTGCTTGTAAACTTCGACGTATTATCTTACCTCTTGGGAGTAATCCAATGTTTGGTTTTCTCTTGAACTAGGCCCTGCGACATAAATGATATGGTGGCTAAGGGTGAGACAATGGCATTGGTAACCTATCAAATGCAGGTAATTGAGGAAAACCTTGACTACTACATTTATGTAATTGTATGGGTTTGAGAAGAGTTAAAGTTATGTTAGGTTCGGTGCCACATTAGTTCCACTCTTTCACCATGTAACCTTCTTTTAACTAAATGGATTTCATAAACCCGGCATGTGCAGTAGTTTTCTATTATTATATTTGAAATGTCTACTTTCAAGAAGAGAGTGTAAGCAGCCCAAGAATACAATTGTGTTGTTTCAAAGAAGGGTGGATTGCAGTGCCAAATGGAGATGGGACAAAGTTTTACGCGGTTTCTAATTTTGAAGTTGAAATCATTTATGTTGGGCATGTAGAAAAATTTGCGTCAGTCAATTAATTTTGGTTTAACACATTTTGAATAAAATTTTACACTAATTAACATTTTCTAAGGCAATAGGTTTATCCACTTGGTAAACATTTCAAGCCATGATTTGTTTTCTTCCTAGTTCATGGTTTGATTAAGCTTCTGAATCCTTAGGTCAGTGGTGATGCTTGTGTTTTTATTGGTTATCAGTTCTACCACTGGTGTCTCCTTAACTTTCTGTCTTTAGCCAGATCCCATTTAAGTATGTGATATTGTTGTCTTGCATTAGCATCCTATGCACTATTGCTTGGGACATTTGGATTCTTGTTTTGTTCCCACATGCTAGATCCATTTTATAAATTTGATGTATACTTTGTTGATGTTGCTTTTGTTTATACGTCTAAGGTTTCATATTCTACATTCCACTCAAGACCTCTATCATGGGACAAAGGGTTGAAGTTGAAGCAGAGTGTAAAAACATTACACATGGTTGGGAAAACAGATAGGAGTTTCTTATTAAAGCGCAATGCTCGTTTAAGGTGAGAGTTTTCCTTCATAAGTCTGCTGCTGCCAATCCAGAGTATAATTTGATACATCACTGTTCATACATTTGTTGATTTTAAGTAGTCTGTCTATTTAAATTGCTAATTTGGCATTTTAAAGGATATAATTTTAGGACATGTTTTTTTTTTATAAGTAAGATATAAACTTTATTGATGTGAATGAAATAGGCATATACCTAGTACACCGGAAGTATACAGTTGAACACCTAGATACATTCTACGAGTGTTAAACTAAAGATAGGAATTCATGTATATCATCCCCATTTAATACAATAGCTGAAAACCAAAGCAATAAAGTGTGCATAAAATAATTCTTCAGCTCCAACATTGTTCGTTCCTTGTCTTCGAAGCAGCGCATATTCCGTTCCGTCCAAATACACCACATGATACATAACGGAATCATTCTCCAAACTGCTGCCACTTGATGACTACCCTGCAATTTTCTCCAACAACCCATGAGCTCCACCACTCTCCTAGGCATTACCCAAGCCACCCCGACCCGTCGAAAAATCTCATCCCATAGCCCTCTTGCTACATCACAATGTAGTAAAAGATGATCTACCGATTCTCCATTCTTCCTACACATGTAGCACCAATCCAATACAACATATCCTCTTTTCCTCAAGTTATCCGTGGTTAAGATCTTCCCAAGGGCGGCATTCCAAACAAAAAAAGCAACTCTAGAAGGCACTCGAAACCTCCAAATGTTCCTCCATGGGAATGAGGTGTGATCCTGAGAAATCAGAATTTTATAATACGCTTTTACTGAGAATTTCTTATGATCCTGGAGCCTCCATTTCAAGCTGTCTTGTTGTGCCATAGTAGACCCAAAAGAATGTAACAAGCTGAAAAAATCTGAAACCATAGATAATTCCCAATCATGAATATCTCTATTAAACAGAATATTCCACTGATGCGAGCCATGTGCAAATAATCGCACTTCCGCCACAGACACGTCCTTGTTAACTGCAATACGATATAAAGCTGGAAACACCCTTTCCAATGCGTGCTCTCCACACCACACATCTCGCCAAAAACTGATTCGGTTACCCTCGCCTGCGACAAAACGGATATGATTTACGAAAATAATTCACCCCTTTCTTATAAACTTCCATAGCCCCACTCCATGCCCCCCTCTCACTTCTTTAGAACACCAACCACCCCAATCAACTCCATGTTTAGCATCTATTATTTCCCTCCACAAAGAACCCTCTTCCATATGATATCTCCAAAGCCATTTCCCCAACAACACTTTATTAAAAGTTCTCAAATTACACACACCCAACCCCCCATACTCAACTGGAGAACATACTGACTTCCAATTAACCAAATGAACTTTCTTCTCCTCCCCTAAGCCTCCCCATAAAAATGCCTTGAATAGTTTCTCGATTCTATTCACCACCCCAACAGGCATAGGAAAAAGGGATAAAAAATAAGTGGGAAGATTTGTAAGGGTACTCTTGATAAGAGTGAGACGACCCCCTTTCGAAAGATACACCCTTTTCCATCCAGCCAACCTTTTTTCTATCTTTTCGACCACCCCATCCCACATAGTTCTACTCTTGAAAGTAGCACCTAGCGGAAAGCCCAGGTATTTCATTGGGAACGAGGACACCCTGCAACCCAAAAGACTAGCTAGATTGCGTATATTAGGGACCACCCCCACCAGTACCATCTCAGACTTGTCAAGATTCACCTTGAGTCCTGATACTGCTTCAAAACAAAGTAATAATGCACGCAAAGTTTGGACCTGACTCCTATCCGCTTCACAAAACAACAGAGTGTCGTCTGCGAAAAGAAGATGTGAAATGATACTAGAGCTACCAGAGCCATTTCCCACTTGAAAACCAGATAAGAAACCCCCACTAACAGTAGCCTGCAACATCTTGCTCAGCGCCTCCATAACTATGACAAAAAGAAAGGGAGATAATGGATCACCCTGTCGCAAACCCCTCGAACTATAAAAAAAACCTGCAGGAGTGCCATTAACTAACACTGAAAATCGGGCCGTTGAAATGCAAAAACGCATCCAGGAAATCCACCTATCTCCAAAGCCACACCTCTTCAATAAATACAAAAGGAAATCCCAGTTCACATGGTCATAAGCCT
>NW_023362932.1:0-245 GCF_001411555.2 Juglans regia | reverse complement strand
CCGGAAGGAGGATAGGATCAAGACGCGAGCACGACAATCGTTCGTGTCAAACGAGAACGCTCGGTTTGGGATAAAGAGGCCGGAGACCCCCCACACCAACACAAGGTTCCGCATCCAAGAGCACGAGAACGCCCACATGGTCCATGACAACCAACGTAAACTCGAAGGCTTGCATGGTAACACGTGGACAACTTCAGAGTCCAGCCAGCACCCAAAGATGAGCACCGACAAGGACAAGGGGCAAC
>NW_023362930.1:0-245 GCF_001411555.2 Juglans regia | reverse complement strand
GCGCGCCTGCTGCCTTCCTTGGATGTGGTAGCCGTTTCTCAGGCTCCCTCTCCGGAATCGAACCCTAATTCTCCGTTACCCGTCACCACCATTGTAGGCCTCTAACCTACAATCGAAAGTTGATAGGGCAGAAATTTGAATGATGCGTCGCCGGCACGATGGCCGTGCGATCCGTCGAGTTATCATGAATCATCAGAGCAACGGGCAAAGCCCGCGTCGACCTTTTATCTAATAAATGCATCCCT
>NW_023362929.1:0-245 GCF_001411555.2 Juglans regia | reverse complement strand
CATTCGCAGTTTCACAGTCTGAATTAGTTCATACTTACACATGCATGGCTTAATCTTTGAGACAAGCATATGACTACTGGCAGGATCAACCAGGTAGCATTCATCCTCGATGCCGGCACCGCACGTAAACCTACCACTCCGGAAGGAGGATAGGATCAAGACGCGAGCACGACAATCGTTCGTGTCAAACGAGAACGCTCGGTTTGGGATAAAGAGGCCGGAGACCCCCCACACCAACACAATGT
>NW_023362928.1:0-245 GCF_001411555.2 Juglans regia | reverse complement strand
TAGAAAGCAATCGAGAATGTAGGAATCACCCCCACGAAAACGAGCCCAAAAAACGGTCGTCGGGACATGGTCGGCCGGCGGCGGCCGCCGCCACAACCACCGCCGGCGGCGGTGGAGACGATACCCCCCCGCCGGTGGCATTGGGGGCGTGGCACACGCCCTTTCCATGGGCGCCAGGGGCATGCCCATGTGAGGGGGGCGGCATGGTCAGCCCTCCTGGCTGACCATGTTGGGGCTTGCATGCC
>NW_023362927.1:0-245 GCF_001411555.2 Juglans regia | reverse complement strand
CTCTAAACGGCTTTTACCCTCATATGGTCTCGCACACTCTTGCCTTTTTCCACTCTTCTGTGTCTTCTTTAGTTCTTAATCGAACTTCAAGAAACTCATTCAAAATAATCCAGCAGCAATTCAGAAAATAAACAACCAAAACTCATTAAAAGTTCAAGTACTTGAATAAGGTGAGATACAAGATTGAAAGGAGGAAGTTTTCTTACTGGAATCGTGTACCCTTTTTTTTTTTTTTTTTTTTTTTT
>NW_023362926.1:0-245 GCF_001411555.2 Juglans regia | reverse complement strand
AAAAAATAAAATCATTATAATATATAAATAAAAAATAAAATCACTATAATATATAAGTAAAAAATAAAATCATTATAATATTTATCTCTATTATATATAAATAAAAAATAAAATCACTAAAATATATAAATAAAAAATAAAATCACTATTATATATAAATAAAAAATAAAATCACTATTATATATAAATAAAAAATAAAATACTATAATATTTATCACTATTATATATAAATTAAAAATAAAATC
>NW_023362925.1:0-246 GCF_001411555.2 Juglans regia | reverse complement strand
ACCGTAGTAATTCTAGAGCTAATACGTGCAACAAACCCCGACTTCTGGAAGGGATGCATTTATTAGATAAAAGGTCGACGCGGGCTTTGCCCGTTGCTCTGATGATTCATGATAACTCGACGGATCGCACGGCCATCGTGCCGGCGACGCCTCATTCAAATTTCTGCCCTATCAACTTTCGATTGTAGGATAGAGGCCTACAATGGTGGTGACGGGTAACGGAGAATTAGGGTTCGATTCCGGAGA
>NW_023362924.1:0-246 GCF_001411555.2 Juglans regia | reverse complement strand
GAATTTAGGAAACCAATTTGGGTGGTTTCAATTGTCCAAAAGCACGAGACAAGTGTTCGCCCCCGTTCATGCACGTCGGGTGGCAACATTGGGGGGCCATGTTGTGAGTGTTGTATTGCAATCTTTTGAGGCAACAAGGAAGCTTGCTTTTGTAGAGTTTGTGTGATCTACGGTGTTCTTCGTCGGACCTTTGTGTGCTTGACATGGTAGGCAAAGCACCACGGGTGTGTCGCGGCGTGCCTTGGG
>NW_023362923.1:0-6936 GCF_001411555.2 Juglans regia | reverse complement strand
CTCGTGTTGCACCCCTCGTTTTTGTTTTTTCCGCCTTGCGAGATAAATTGACAAGAAGGAGCACTCGGGAGTGGATTTTTGGGAAAATCTCGCCCTGCCCATCGCGTAGCCATGGGTTTGGATCAGATCTCCGTTTGTATTGGGATCGGAAGGGCGCTAGTATGTCGCTCAAGGATTATATGAATTTTAAGTAATTAGTTTGATGGGTGCGATCATACCAGCACTAATGCACCGGATCCCATCAGAACTCCGCAGTTAAGCGTGCTTGGGCAAGAGTAGTACTAGGATGGGTGACCTCCTGGGAAGTCCTCGTGTTGCACCCCTCGTTTTTGTTTTTTCCGCCTTGCGAGATAAATTGACAAGAAGGAACTTTTCGAGATGTGAATTTTTTAGGAAAATCTACAGCCACCCATCGCGTAGCCGTAGGTTTGAATCGAGATCTCGTTTGGATTGGGATGGGAAGGGCAGCTAGTATGTCGACTCAAAGTTATATATGAATTTTAAGTATTAGTTTGATAAGGTGCGATCATACCAGCACTAATGCACCGGATCCCATCAGAACTCCGCAGTTAAGCGTGCTTGGGCGAGAGTAGTACTAGGATGGGTGACCTCCTGGGAAGTCCTCGTGTTGCACCCCTCGTTGATTTTTTTTCCGCCTTGAGAGATAAATTGACAAGAAGGACCACTCGGGAGTGGATTTTTCGGAAAATCTCGCCCTGCCCATCGCGTAGCCATGGGTTTGGATCAGATCTCCGATTGGATTGGGATCGGAAGGACGCTAGTATGTCGCTCAAGGATTATTTGAATTTTTAGTATTTAGTTTGATGGGTGCGATCATACCAGCACTAATGCACCGGATCCCATCAGAACTCCGCAGTTAAGCGTGCTTGGGCGAGAGTAGTACTAGGATGGGTGACCTCCTGGGAAGTCCTCGTGTTGCACCCCTCGTTTTTGTTTTTTCCGCCTTGCGAGATAAATTGACAAGAAGGACCACTCGGGAGTGGATTTTTGGGAAAATCTCGCCCTGCCCATCGCGTAGCCATGGGTTTGGATCAGATCTCCGTTTGGATTGGGATCGGAAGGACGCTAGTATGTCGCTCAAGGATTATTTGAATTTTAAGTAATTAGTTTGATGGGTGCGATCATACCAGCACTAATGCACCGGATCCCATCAGAACTCCGCAGTTAAGCGTGCTTGGGCGAGAGTAGTACTAGGATGGGTGACCTCCTGGGAAGTCCTCGTGTTGCACCCCTCGTTTTTGTTTTTTCCGCCTTGCGAGATAAATTGACAAGAAGGACCACTCGGGAGTGGATTTTCGAAAATCTCGCCCTGCCCATCGCGTAGCCATGGGTTTGGATCAGATCTCCGATTGGATTGGGATCGGAAGGACGCTAGTATGTCGCTCAAGGATTATATGAATTTTAAGTATTTAGTTTGATGGGTGCGATCATACCAGCACTAATGCACCGGATCCCATCAGAACTCCGCAGTTAAGCGTGCTTGGGCGAGAGTAGTACTAGGATGGGTGACCTCCTGGGAAATCCTCGTGTTGCACCCCTCGTTTTTGTTTTTTCCGCCTTGCGAGATAAATTGACAAGAAGGACCACTCGGGAGTGGATTTTTCGGAAAATCTCGCCCTGCCCATCGCGTAGCCATGGGTTTGGATCAGATCTCCGATTGGATTGGGATCGGAAGGACGCTAGTATGTCGCTCAAGGATTATGTGAATTTTAAGTAATTAGTTTGATGGGTGCGATCATACCAGCACTAATGCACCGGATCCCATCAGAACTCCGCAGTTAAGCGTGCTTGGGCGAGAGTAGTACTAGGATGGGTGACCTCCTGGGAAGTCCTCGTGTTGCACCCCTCGTTTTTGTTTTTTCCGCCTTGCGAGATAAATTGACAAGAAGGAGCACTCGGGAGTGGATTTTTGGGAAAATCTCGCCCTGCCCATCGCGTAGCCATGGGTTTGGATCAGATCTCCGTTTGGATTGGGATGGGAAGGACGCTAGTATGTCGGTCAAGGATTATATGAATTTTAAGTAATTAGTTTGATGGGTGCGATCATACCAGCACTAATGCACCGGATCCCATCAGAACTCCGCAGTTAAGCGTGCTTGGGCGAGAGTAGTACTAGGATGGGTGACCTCCAGGGAAGTCCTCGTGTTGCACCCCTCGTTTTTGTTTTTTCCGCCTTGCGAGATAAATTGACAAGAAGGACCACTCGTGAGTGGATTTTTGGGAAAATCTCGCCCTGCCCATCGCGTAGCGATGGGTTTGGATCAGATCTCCGTTTGGATTGGGATCGGAAGGACGCTAGTATGTCGCTCTAGGATTATTTGAATTTTAAGTAATTGGTTTGATGGGTGCGATCATACCAGCACTAATGCACCGGATCCCATCAGAACTCCGCAGTTAAGCGTGCTTGGGCGAGAGTAGTACTAGGATGGGTGACCTCCTGGGAAGTCCTCGTGTTGCACCCCTCGTTTTTGTTTTCTCCGCCTTGCGAGATAAATTGACAAGAAGGACCACTCGGGAGTGGATTTTTGAGAAAATCTCGCCCTGCCCATCGCGTAGCCATGGGTTTTGGATCAGATCTCCGTTTGGATTGGGATCGGAAGGACGCTAGTATGTCGCTCAAGGATTATATGAATTTTAAGTAATTAGTTTGATGGGTGCGATCATACCAGCACTAATGCACCGGATCCCATCAGAACTCCGCAGTTAAGCGTGCTTGGGCGAGAGTAGTACTAGGATGGGTGACCTCCTGGGAAGTCCTCGTGTTGCACCCCTCGTTGATTTTTTTTCAGCCTTGCGAGATAAATTGACAAGAAGGACCACTCGGGAGTGGATTTTTGGGAAAATCTCGCCCTGCCCATCGCGTAGCCATGGGTTTGGATCAGATCTCCGTTTGGATTGGGATCGGAAGGACGCTAGTATGTCGCTCAAGGATTATTTGAATTTTAAGTAATTAGTTTGATGGGTGCGATCATACCAGCACTAATGCACCGGATCCCATCAGAACTCCGCAGTTAAGCGTGCTTGGGCGAGAGTAGTACTAGGATGGGTGACCTCCTGGGAAGTCCTCGTGTTGCACCCCTCGTTTTTGTTTTTTCCGCCTTGCGAGATAAATTGACAAGAAGGACCACTCGGGAGTGGATTTTTCGGGAAATCTCGCCCTGCCCATCGCGTAGCCATGGGTTTGGATCAGATCTCCGTTTGGATTGGGATCGGAAGGACGCTAGTATGTCGCTCAAGGATTATATGAATTTTAAGTAATTAGTTTGATGGGTGCGATCATACCAGCACTAATGCACCGGATCCCATCAGAACTCCGCAGTTAAGCGTGCTTGGGCGAGAGTAGTACTAGGATGGGTGACCTCCTGGGAAGTCCTCGTGTTGCACCCTCGTTTTTGTTTTTTCCGCCTTGCGAGATAAATTGACAAGAAGGACCACTCGGGAGTGGATTTTTCGGAAAATCTCGCCCTGCCCATCGCGTAGCCATGGGTTTGGATCAGATCTCCGTTTGGATTGGGATCGGAAGGACGCTAGTATGTCGGTCAAGGGTATAATTTTAAGTAGTGGTTTGATGGAATGCGATCATACCGGCACCTAATGCAGGATCCCATGGAGAACTCGTGAGTAAGCGTGCTTGAAGGCGAGTAGTACTGAGATGGGTGATACGAGGAGATCTCGTGTTACCCCTCGTTTTTGTTTTTTACGCCTTGCGAGAATAAATTGACAAGAAGATTTTCGGGGAGTAGTTACAGGAAAATCTGCATACATCGCGTAGCCATGGGTTTGGATGAGATCTCCGTTTGGATTGGGATCGGAAGGACGCTAGTATGTCGCTCAAGGATTATATGAATTTTAAGTAATTAGTTTGATGGGTGCGATCATACCAGCACTAATGCACCGGATCCCATCAGAACTCCGCAGTTAAGCGTGCTTGGGCGAGAGTAGTACTAGGATGGGTGACCTCCTGGGAAGTCCTAGTGTTGCACCCCTCGTTTTTGTTTTTTCCGCCTTGCGAGATAAATTGACAAGAAGGAGCACTCGGGAGTGGATTTTTGGGAAAATCTCGCCCTGCCCATCGCGTAGCCATGGGTTTGGATCAGATCTCCGATTGGATTGGGATCGGAAGGACGCTAGTATGTCGCTCAAGGATTATTTGAATTTTAAGTATTTAGTTTGATAGGTGCGATCATACCAGCACTAATGCACCGGATCCCATCAGAACTCCGCAGTTAAGCGTGCTTGGGCGAAGTAGTACTAGGATGGGTGACCTCCTGGGAAGTCCTCGTGTTGCACCCCTCGTTTTTGTTTTTTCCGCCTTGCGAGATAAATTGACAAGAAGGGGCACTCGGGAGTGGATTTTTGGGAAAATCTCGCCCGGCCCATCGCGTAGCCATGGGTTTGGATCAGATCTCCGTTTGGATTGGGATCGGAGGGTGGACGTAGTAATATTAGCTCAAGTTATTTAATTTTAAGTATTTAGTTTGATAGGTGCGATCATACCAGCACTAATGCACCGGATCCCATCAGAACTCCGCAGTTAAGCGTGCTTGGGCGAGAGTAGTACTAGGATGGGTGACCTCCTGGGAAGTCCTCGTGTTGCACACCTCGTTTTTGTTTTTTCCGCCTTGCGCGATAAATTGACAAGAGATTATGAGGGTAGTTTTGAAAATCTCGCCCTGCCCATCGCGTAGCCATGGGTTTGGATCAGATCTTCGTTTGGATTGGGATCGGAAGGACGCTAGTATGTCGCTCAAGGATTATATGAATTTTAAGTAATTAGTTTGATGGATGCGATCATACCAGCACTAATGCACCGGATCCCATCAGAACTCCGCAGTTAAGCGTGCTTGGGCGAGAGTAGTACTAGGATAGGTGACCTCCTGGGAAGTCCTCGTGTTGCACCCCTCGTTTTTGTTTTTTCCGCCTTGCGAGATAAATTGACAAGAAGGACCACTCGGGAGTGGATTTTTGGGAAAATCTCGCCCTGCCCATCGCGTAGCCATGGGTTTGGATCAGATCTCCGTTTGGATTGGGATCGGAAGGACGCTAGTATGTCGCTCAAGGATTATATGAATTTTAAGTAATTAGTTTGATGGGTGCGATCATACCAGCACTAATGCACCGGATCCCATCAGAACTCCGCAGTTAAGCGTGCTTGGGCGAGAGTAGTACTAGGATGGGTGACCTCCTGGGAAGTCCTCGTGTTGCACCCCTCGTTTTTGTTTTTTTCGCCTTGCGAGATAAATTGACAAGAAGGAGCACTCGGGAGTGGATTTTTGGGAAAATCTCGCCCTGCCCATCGCGTAGCCATGGGTTTGGATCAGATCTCCGTTTGGATTGGGATCGGAAGGACGCTAGTATGTCGCTCAAGGATTATATGAATTTTAAGTAATTAGTTTGATGGGTGCGATCATACCAGCACTAATGCACCGGATCCCATCAGAACTCCGCAGTTAAGCGTGCTTGGGCGAGAGTAGTACTAGGATGGGTGACCTCCTGGGAAGTCCTCGTGTTGCACCCCTCGTTTTTATTTTTTCCGCCTTGCGAGATAAATTGACAAGAAGGACCACTCGGGAGTGGATTTTTTGGGAAAATCTCGCCCTGGCCATCGCGTAGCGATGGGTTTGGATCAGATCTCCGTTTGGATTGGGATCGGGAGGACGCTAGTATGTCGCTCAAGGATTATTTGAATTTTAAGTAATTAGTTTGATGGGTGCGATCGTACTAGCACTAATGCACCGGATCCCATTAGAACTCCGCAGTTAACCGTGCTTGGTTGAGAGTAGTACTAGGATGGGGGTGACCTCATGGGAAGTCCTCGTGTTGCACCCCTCGTTTTTGTTTTCCGTATACTTGTCATTGACAGAAAAGGACCCTCGAGTGCCGTTTTTTAAAATCTCTTTTGCCCATCAGCGTAATACAGGTTTTGAATCGAGATCTCGTTTGAATTGAAGGATGGAAGACGTAGTATATGCAGCTCAAGGATTATATGAATTTTAAGTAATTAGTTTGATGGGTGCGATCATACCAGCACTAATGCACCGGATCCCATCAGAACTCCGCAGTTAAGCGTGCTTGGGCGAGAGTAGTACTAGGATGGGTGACCTCCTGGGAAGTTCTCGTGTTGCACCCCTCGTTTTTGTTTTCTCCGCCTTGCGAGATAAATTGACAAGAAGGACCACTCGGGGGTGGATTTTTTGGAAAATCTCGCCCTGCCCATCGCGTAGCAATGGGTTTGGATCAGTTCTCCGTTTGGATTGGGATCGGAAGGACGCTAGTATGTCGCTCAAGGATTATTTGAATTTTAAGTAATTAGTTTTGATGGGTGCGATCATGCCAGCACTAATGCACCGGATCCCATCAGAACTCCGCAGTTAAGCGTGCTTGGGCGAGAGTAGTACTAGGATGGGTGACCTCCTGGGAAGTCCTCGTGTTGCACCCCTCGTTTTTGTTTTTTCAGCCTTGCGAGATAAATTGACAAGAAGGAGCACTCGGGAGTGGATTTTTGGGAAAATCTCGCCCTGCCCATCGCGTAGCCATGGGTTTGGATCAGATCTCCGTTTGGATTGGGATAGGAAGGACGCTAGTATGTCGCTCAAGGATTATATGAATTTTAAGTAATTAGTTTGATGGGTGCGATCATACCAGCACTAATGCACCGGATCCCATCAGAACTCCGCAGTTAAGCGTGCTTGGGCGAGAGTTGTACTAGGATGGGTGACCTCCTGGGAAGTCCTCGTGTTGCACCCCTCGTTTTTGTTTTTTCCGCCTTGCGAGAGGAATTGACAATAAGGACCACTCGGGAGTGGATTTTTAGGAAAATCGCGCCCTGCCGATCGCGTAGCTATGGCTTTCGATCAAATCTCCGGTTCGCATTGGATCGGAAAGTGGCTAGTACGTCGCACTAGGATTATATGA
>NW_023362920.1:0-246 GCF_001411555.2 Juglans regia | reverse complement strand
AAATCATGATAATATATAAATAAATAAAAATCACTATAATATATAAATAAAAAATATTAATCACTATTATATATAAATAAAAAATAAAATCGCTATAATATATAAATAAAAAATAAAATCACTGTTATATATAAATAAAAAATAAACTACTATAATATTTATCACTATTATATATAAATTAAAAATAAAATCACTATAATATATAAATAAAAAATAACATTACTATAATATTTATAACTATTATAT
>NW_023362919.1:0-246 GCF_001411555.2 Juglans regia | reverse complement strand
TAACATGTGTATATGATTATTGGTTGAGGATTTGTTGCATGATTAAAAGTTTTGGTGAAATATTTTCTTAGGTCTAGAAACTTAGAAACTGGAAGAGGAAAAACTGTTTCTGTTTTGAGAAAGTTTAAATCTTTTATGGTTTAATCTTATTCCAATGGCTTTGATATTTTTATTGGAAGATCCTAAGCATCTTATATACATGTTAGAATGTTATTTTGAAGATATTTGATGTTAGTTTCGAACATA
>NW_023362918.1:0-246 GCF_001411555.2 Juglans regia | reverse complement strand
CATGTCCCGACGACCGTTTTTTGGGCTCGTTTTCGTGGGGGTGATTCCTACATTCTCGATTGCTTTCTAGCAACAAGCTTGTGCTTTAGGGACGGATTTGGTGCCACCTAGTGCCACGCATGGGCTTGTTGATGGGGGCAATCGGTCGTGCTAGGGGCTTTCTCACGTTGGCTAGCCCTCGTGTGCTCTAGTCTACCCCATGGCGGTTGGGCCTATTTGTTTGGATGCCTCCTTTGCAACATGCTT
>NW_023362917.1:0-246 GCF_001411555.2 Juglans regia | reverse complement strand
TATTTAATAGTGATAAATATTATAGTGATTTTATTTATTATTTATATATTATAGTGATTTTATTTTTTATTTATATATTATAGCGATTTTATTTTTTATTTATATATAATAGTGATAAATATTTTTTATTTATATATTATAGTATTTTTATTTATTTATATATTATAATGATTTTTTTTATATTTAATAGTGATAAATATTATAGTGATTTTATTTATTATTTATATATTATAGTGATTTTATTTA
>NW_023362916.1:0-246 GCF_001411555.2 Juglans regia | reverse complement strand
CTTATTCCAAAGGCTTTGATATTTTTATATGATGATCCTAAGCCTCTTATATACATGTTAGGATGTTATTTCGAAGATATTTAGTATTATTTTTAAAGATATGATTTTCTATGCAAGAGGATTTCGGTTAGGCCTAAACTTGGATGTTTTTGAGTTAGATCCATGTTTTATTAAATTTTAGCCATGTGATTTTAAGTTTGATGGTTGGATCTTCTTTAGGACACATTTTTAAACCATGTGATGTGT
>NW_023362915.1:0-246 GCF_001411555.2 Juglans regia | reverse complement strand
TAAGTTTCGGCCATATAGAGTTTTGATGGTTGTGTTTAGTTTTAAATTTTTATGAATTAATATTTGAGTTTAGGACAAAATTTACATAAGGTATGTAAATTTTGGTGATTTTTGAAGTTATGATGCAAAATCCTTAAGTTATGGGTAAAATGGTCATTTTCCCACATGTAAAGGGTAAAATGGTAATTTTACTCTAAGTTGATATTTTTCCATATTCCTAATTGTTAGTGATTAAGTTCTAATTTT
>NW_023362914.1:0-246 GCF_001411555.2 Juglans regia | reverse complement strand
AACAAATTGAACCACACCCCAACCAAGCACAAGGCTAGCTGAGCGTGTGGAAGCATTGTGTGGTGTCGAGCCTGCCCCGCTAGGCATGGGAAATAAGAGAAGATAAAATAGTAACAATCGGGACAGTTGTTGAGGTCTCAACCCCTTGGGAGCCAAGCCAAACCAGCAAACAACCCATCGTCGGCCGAGAGCACGCGTAGGAATCTAGTGCTAAGAAGCACCAAACACCATGCCACACTCACACCT
>NW_023362912.1:0-4467 GCF_001411555.2 Juglans regia | reverse complement strand
TCCTTCTTGTCAATTCCTCTCGCAAGGCGGAAAAAACAAAAACGAGGGGTACACCACGAGGACTTCCGAGGAGGTCACCTATCCTAGTACTACTCTCGCCCAAGCACGGTTAACTGCGGAATTCTAATGGTATCCGGTGCATTAGGGCTGGTATGATCGCACCCATCAAACTAATTATTTAAAATTCTCATAATTCTAGTGCGACGTACTAGCGTATTTCCGATCCCAATGCGAACCGGCGATCTGATCGAAACCCTTGGCTACGAGCTGGGCAGGGTGTGATTTTCCTAAAAATCCACTCCCAGGTTGTCCTTCTTGTAAATTCGCCTCGTAAGGCGGAAAAAACAAAAACGAGGGGTGCAACATGAGGACTTCCCAGGAGGTCACCCATCCTAGTACTACTCTCGCCCAAGCACGGTAAAATGCGGAGTTCAAATGGGATCCAGTGCATTAGTGCTGGTATGATCGTACCCGTCAAACTAATTATTTAAAATTCATATAATCCAAGTACGACGTACTAGCGTATTTCCGATCCCAATGCGAACCGGCGATCTGATCGAAACCAATAGCTATGCGATGGGCAGGGCGCGATTTTCCTAAGAATCCACTCCCTAGTTGTCCTTATTGTCAATGCCTCTCCCAAGGCGGAAAATACAAAAACGAGGGGTGCAACACGAGGACTTCCCAGGAGGTCACCCATCCTAGTACTACTCTCGCCCAAGCAAGCTTGAATGCGGACTTCTGATGGGATCCGGTGCATTAGTGCTGGTATGATCGCACCCATCAAGCTAATTATTTCAAATTCATATAATCTTAGGGCGACCTACTAGCGTATTTCCGATCCCAGTGCGAACCGGCGATCTGATCGAAACCCTTGGCTACACGATGGGCAGGGCGCGATTTTCCTAAAAATCCACTCCCGAGTGGTCCTTATTGTCAATTCCTCTCGCAAGGCGGAAAAAACAAAAACGAGGGGTGCAACACGGGGACTTCCCAGGAGGTCACCCATCCTAGTACTACTCTCGCCCAAGCACGCTTAACTGCGGAGTTCTGATGGGTTCCGGTGCATTTGTGCTGGTATGATCGCACCCATCAAACCAATTATTTAAAATTCATATAATCCTAAGGCGACCTACTAGCGTATTTCCGATCCCAATGCGAACCGGTGATCTGATCGAAACCCTTGGCTGCGCGATGGGCAGGGCGCGATTTTCCTAAAAATCCACTCCCAAGTTGTCCTTCTTGTAAATTCCTCTCACAATGCGGAAAAAACAAAAACGAGGGGTGCAACATGAGGACTTCTGTGAGGTCACCTATCCTAGCAACTCGCCCTGCCCATTAAATGCGAGTTGAAATGGGATCCGTGCATTAGTGCCGGTATGATCGTGATCCGCCAAACCAATTATATTTAAAGTTCATAACTTAAGGCGACGTACTAGCGTCTTTTCGATCCAAATGCGAACCGGCGATCTGATCGAAACCCATATCTACACGATCGGCAGGGCGCGATTTTCCTAAAAATCCACTCCCGAGTTGTCCTTCTTGTCAATTCCTCTCACAAGGCGGAAAAAACAAAAACGAGGGGTGCAACACGAGGACTTCCCAGGAGGTGACCCATCCTAGTACTACTCTCGCCCAAGCACGCTTAACTGCGGAGTTCTGATCGGTTCCGGTGCATTTGTGCTGGTATGATCGCACCCATCAAACCAATTATTTAAAATTCATATAATCCTAGGGCGACCTACTAGCGTATTTCCGATCCCAATGCGAACCGGTGATCTGATCGAAACCCTTGGCTACGCGATGGGCAGGGCGCGATTTTCCTAAAAATCAACTCCCAAGTTGTCCTTCTTGTAAATTCCTCTCGCAATGCGGAAAAAACAAAAACGAGGGGTGCAACACGACGACATCCGAGGAGGTCCCCCATCCTAGTACTACTCTCGCCCAAGCAAGCTTGACTGCAGAGTTCTGATGGGATCCGGTGCATTAGTGCTGGTATGATCGCACCCATCAAAGTAATTATTTAAAATTCATATAATCCTAGGGCGACCTACATGCGTATTTCTGATCCCAATGCGAACCGGCGATCTGATCGAAACCCTTGGCTACGCGGTGGGCAGGGCGCGATTTTTCAAAAAATTGACTTCCGAGTGGTCCTTCTTGTCAATTCCTCTCGCAAGGCGGAAAAAACAAAAACGAGGGGTGCACCACGAGGACTTCCCAGGAGGTCACCCATCCTAGTACTACTCTCGCCCAAGCACGGTTAACTGCGGAATTCTAATGGTATTCGGTGCATTAGGGCTGGTATGATCGCACCCATCAAACTAATTATTTAAAATTCTCATAATCCTAGTGCGACGTACTAGCGTATTTCCGATCCCAATGCGAACCGGCGATCTGATCGAAACCCTTGGCTACGCGCTGGGCAGGGTGTGATTTTCCAAAAAATCCACTCCCAGGTTGTCCTTCTTGTAAATTCGCCTCGTAAGGCGGAAAAAACAAAAACGAGGGGTGCAACATGAGGACTTCCCAGGAGGTCACCCATCCTAGTACTACTCTCGCCCAAGCACGGTAAAATGCGGAGTTCAAATGGGATCCAGTGCATTAGTGCTGGTATGATCGTACCCGTCAAACTAATTATTTAAAATTCATATAATCCAAGTACGACGTACTAGCGTATTTCCGATCCCAATGCGAACCGGCGATCTGATCGAAACCAATAGCTATGCGATGGGCAGGGCGCGATTTTCCTAAGAATCCACTCCCTAGTTGTCCTTATTGTCAATGCCTCTCCCAAGGCGGAAAATACAAAAACGAGGGGTGCAACACGAGGACTTCCCAGGAGGTCACCCATCCTAGTACTACTCTCGCCCAAGCACGATTAAATGCGGAGTTGAAATGGGATCCGGTGCATTACTGCTGGTATGATCGCACCCGTCAAACTAATTATTTAAAATTCATATAATCCTAGTGCGACGTACTAGCGTCTTTCCGATCCAAATGCGAACCGGCGATCTGATCGAAACCCATAGCTACGCGATGGGCAGGGCGCGATTTTCCTAAGAATCCACTCCCTAGTTGTCCTTATTGTCAATTCCTCTCCCAAGGCGGAAAATACAAAAACGAGGGGTGCAACACGAGGACTTCCCAGGAGGTCACCCATCCTAGTACTACTCTCGCCCAAGCACGATTAAATGCGGAGTTGAAATGGGATCCGGTGCATTTGTGCTGGTATGATCGCACCCATCAAACCAATTATTTAAAATTCATATAATCCTAGTGCGACCTACTAGCGTATTTCCGATCCCAATGCGAACCGGCGATCTGATCGAAACCCTTGGCTACGCGATGGGCAGGGCGCGATTTTCCTAAAAATCCACTCCCAAGTTGTCCTTCTTGTAAATTCCTCTCGCAAGGCGGAAAAAACAAAAACGAGGGGTGCAACACGGCGACATCCGAGGAGGTCCCCCATCCGAGTACTACTCTCGCCCAAGCAAGCTTGACTGCAGAGTTCTGATGGGATCCGGTGCATTAGTGCTGGTATGATCGCACCCTTCAAACTAATGATTTAAAATTCATATAATCCTAGGGCGACCTACATGCGTATTTCTGATCCCAATGCGAACCGGCGATCTGATCGAAACCCTTGGCTACGCGGTGGGCAGGGCGCGATTTTTCGAAAAATCGACTTCCGAGTGGTCCTTCTTGTCAATTCCTCTCGCAAGGAAAACAAAACGAAAAATCACTTAGGACTCTCCTGTGAGGTCACCCATCCTAGTACTACTCTCGCCCAAGCACGGTTAACTGCAGAATTCTAATGGGATCCGGTGCATTAGTGCTGGTATGATCGCACCTATCAAACTAATTATTTAAAATTCATATAATCCTAGGCGACCTACTAGCGTATTTCCGTTCCCAATGCGAACCGGTGATCTGATCGAAACCCTTGGCTACGCGATGGGCAGGGCGCGATTTTCCTAAAAATCCACACCCAAGTTGTCCTTCTTGTAAATTCCTCTCGCAAGGCGGAAAAAACAAAAACGAGGGGTGCACCACGAGGACTTCCCAGGAGGTCACCCATCCTAGTACTACTCTCGCCCAAGCCCGGTTAACAGCGGAATTCTAATGGGATCCGGTGCATTAGTGCTGGTATGATCGCACCCATCAAACTAATTATTTAAAATTCATATAATCCTAGTGCGACGTACTAGCGTCTTTTCGATCCAAATGCGAACCGGCGATCTGATCGAAACCCTTGGCTACGCGCTGGGCAGGGCGCGATTTTCCTAAAATTCCACTCCCAAGTTGTCCTTCTTGTAAATTCGCCTCGTAAGGCGGAAAAAACAAAAACGAGGGGTGCAACATGAGGACTTCCCAGGAGGTCACCCATCCTAGTACAACTCTCGCCCAAGCACGATTAAATGCGGAGTTGAAATGGGATCCGGTGCATTAGTGCTGGTATGATCG
>NW_023362911.1:0-245 GCF_001411555.2 Juglans regia | reverse complement strand
TACATTAATTAATTATAATGTTGTGATGGTCAGTCGATCGATCGAGATGGATGATGATTATTAATATGTAAGATTTTTTCTATTTCTTGGCAGCTCTTCGATCGATAGCTTTTTGCCAAAAATATCTCTTAATTTGTAGTGATATTTATTAATCTTTATTTCCCAATTATATCCCTACGACAAAAACAATTAATAGGAATGAAAAATAAAAAATACCCCCCCCCCCCAAAAAAAAAAAAAAAAAA
>NW_023362910.1:0-246 GCF_001411555.2 Juglans regia | reverse complement strand
CCAATCAAATGATCTCCAAATGGAACAAATAAGATATCCACGTAAACTAGACTCCAAAAGAAACAACTTTCATGAAGGAAACGTTGCGAGGAAACACTTAAAAATGCTTCGAAACAGGCATTCAAAAGAGGTACGAAAAACTGTCCGAGAGTGTCTTTTGTGTTCTATGAAGGAAAAGTGTAAAGGAGAGTTGCTTTTTCGTGGGAAGTGGACTGAAGAGCTTCTTACACAAGCTATGTAAAGTGA
>NW_023362908.1:0-246 GCF_001411555.2 Juglans regia | reverse complement strand
GCTGACCATGTTGGGGCTTGCATGCCCCCCCTAAAGAGCATTTAGAGCCAAATCCCAACCGGCAGGAGGAAACATCAAATGTCCGAGGAAACATAAAGGCCTTTGTTATCGAAATACTTTGAATTTGGACGAGATTTTTTGCAGGCATGCTTAGAAAAATCATATCTTGAAGTAGGAGCAAGCCTCACAATTTTTCGACATCGGGATTTTTTTATTTAATTTTTTTGATTAAATAAATCCGAAAAA
>NW_023362907.1:0-246 GCF_001411555.2 Juglans regia | reverse complement strand
AATTTTTTTTTTTTTTTTTTTTTTTTTTTTTTTTTTGGGGGGGGGGGGTATTTTTTATTTTTCATTCCTATTAATTGTTTTTGTCGTAGGGATATAATTGGGAAATAAAGATTAATAAATATCACTACAAATTAAGAGATATTTTTGGCAAAAAGCTAGCGATCGAAGAGCTGCCAAGAAATAGAAAAAATCTTACATATTAATAATCATCATCCATCTCGATCGATCGACTGACCATCACAACAT
>NW_023362906.1:0-246 GCF_001411555.2 Juglans regia | reverse complement strand
AATAGGCAAAAATCGATAGGTGATGCTTGGAACACATCCAAGATGTATTGGAATGAATTTAGGAAACCAATTTGGGTGGTTTCAATTGTCCAAAAGCACGAGACAAGTGTTCGCCCCCGTTCATGCACGTCGGGTGGCAACACTGGGGGGCCATGTTGTGAGTGTTGTATTGCAATCTTTTGAGGCAACAAGGAAGATTGCTTTTGTAGAGTTTGTGTGATCTACGGTGTTCTTCGTCGGACCTTT
>NW_023362905.1:0-246 GCF_001411555.2 Juglans regia | reverse complement strand
ACACGCCCTTTCCATGGGCGCCAGGGGCATGCCCATGTGAGGGGGGCGGCATGGTCAGCCCTCCTGGCTGACCATGTTGGGGCTTGCATGCCCCCCCTAAAGAGCATTTAGAGCCAAATCCCAACCGGCAGGAGGAAACATCCAATGTCCGAGGAAACATAAAGGCCTTTTTTATCGAAATACTTTGAATTTGGACGAGATTTTTTGCAGGCATGCTTAGAAAAATCATATCTTGAAGTAGGAGCA
>NW_023362903.1:0-246 GCF_001411555.2 Juglans regia | reverse complement strand
GGTGCTATCCCACTGAGCTTTTTAAAATTTTATTTTTAAATATTTATAATATTTTTCTTGATCTTGCAAGACTTTTTATTTTTTAGTTTAATATTACTTTTAATTTTAAATTTATTTTAAATTTTAAATTTTTTTATCACCTTAATCAATGCTCTCATTTTATCTGTCTTGGTCTATTCCTCCTGAGCTTTATCAGTATATACCATCTGATGTATTCATGTCTCCTGTATATAAGATCGGAAGAGC
>NW_023362902.1:0-21445 GCF_001411555.2 Juglans regia | reverse complement strand
ATCCACTCCCGAGTGGTCCTTCTTGTCAATTCCTCTTGCAAGGCGGAAAAAACAAAAACGAGGGGTGCAACACGAGGACTTCCGAGGAGGTCACCCATCCTAGTACTACTCTCAACCAAGCACGGTTAATTGCGGAGTTCTAATGGGATTCGGTGCATTAGTGCTGGTATGATCGCGCCCATCAAACTAATTATTTAAAATTCATATAATTCTAGTGCGACGTACTAGCGTCTTTCCGATCCAAATGCGAACCGGAGATCTGATCGAAACCCATAGCTACGCGATGGGCAGGGCGCGATTTTCCTAAAAATCCACTCCCGAGTTGTCCTTCTTGTCAATTCCTCTCACAAGGCGGAAAAAACAAAAACGAGGGGTGCAACACGAGGACTTCCGAGGAGGTCACCCATCCTAGTACAACTCTCAACCAAGCACGCTTAACTGCGGAGTCCTGATGGGTTCTGGTGCAGTTGTGCTGGTATGATCGCACCCGTCAAACTAATTATTTAAAATTCATATAATCCTAGGGCGACCTACTAGCGTATTTCCGATCCGAATGCGAACCGGAGATCTGATCGAAACCCTTAGCTACGCGATGGGCAGGGCGCGATTTTCGAAAAATCCACTCCCGAGTGGTCCTTCTTGTCAATTCCTCTTGCAAGGCGGAAAAAACAAAAGCGAGGGGTGCAACACGAGGACTTCCGAGGAGGTCACCCATCCTAGTACTACTCTCAACCAAGCACGGTTAACTGCGGAGTTCTAATGGGATCCGGTGCATTAGTGCTGGTATGATCGCGCCCATCAAACTAATTATTTAAAATTCATATAATTCTAGTGCGACGTACTAGCGTCTTTCCGATCCAAATGCGAACCGGCGATCTGATCAAAACCCATAGCTACGCGATCGGCAGGGGGCGATTTTCCTAAAAATCCACTCCCGAGTGGTCCTTATTGTCAATTCCGCGAAGTCGGAAAACAAAAGGATAACACGGACTTCCCAAGAGGTCACCCATCCTAGTACTACTCTCGCCCAAGCACGGTTAAATGCGGAGTTGAAATGGGATCCGGTGCATTAGTGCTGGTATGATCGCACCCGTCAAACTAATTATTTAAAATTCATATAATCCTAGTGCGACGTACTAGCGTCTTTCCGATCCAAATGCGAACCGGCGATCTGATCGAAACCCATAGCTACGCGATGGGCAGGGCGCGATTTTCCTAAAAATCCACTCCCGAGTTGTCCTTCTTGTCAATTCCTCTCACAAGGAGGAAAAAACAAAAACGAGGGGTGCAACACGAGGACTTCCCAGGAGGTGACCCATCCTAGTACTACTCTCGCCCAAGCACGCTTAACTGCGGAGTTCTGATGGGTTCCGATGCATTTGTGCTGGTATGATCGCACCCATCAAACCAATTATTTAAAATTCATATAATCCTAGGGCGACCTACTAGCGTATTTCCGATCCCAATGCGAACCGGTGATCTGATCGAAACCCTTGGCTGCGCGATGGGCAGGGCGCGATTTTCCTAAAAATCCACTCCCAAGTTGTCCTTCTTGTAAATTCCTCTTGCAAGGCGGAAAAAACAAAAACGAGGGGTGCAACACGAGGACTTCCGAGGAGGTCACCCATCCTAGTACTACTCTCAACCAAGCACGGTTAACTGCGGAGTTCTAATGGGATCCGGTGCATTAGTGCTGGTATGATCGCGCCCATCAAACTAATTATTGAAAATTCATATAATCCTAGTGCGACGTACTAGCGTCTTTCCGATCCAAATGCGAACCGGCGATCTGATCGAAACCCATAGCTACGCGATGGGCAGGGCGCGATTTTCCTAAAAATCCACTCCCGAGTTGTCCTTCTTGTCAATTCCTCTCACGAGGAAAAAACAAAAACGAGGGGTGCAACACGACGACATCCGAGGAGGTCCCCCATCCTAGTACGACTCTCGCCCAAGCAAGCTTGACTGCAGAGTTCTGATGGGATCCGGTGCATTAGTGCTGGTATGATCGCACCCATCAAACTAATTATTTAAAATTCATATAATCCTAGGGAGACCTACATGCGTATTTCTGATCCCAATGCGAACCGGCGATCTGATCGAAACCCTTGGCTACGCGATGGGCAGGGCGCGATTTTTCGAAAAATCCACTCCCGAGTTGTCCTTATTGTCAATTCCTCTCGCAAGGCGGAAAAAACAAAAACGAGGGGTGCAACACGAGGACTTCCCAGGAGGTCACCCATCCTAGTACTACTCTCGCCCAAGCACGCTTAACTGCGGAGTTCTGATGGGATCCGGTGCATTAGTGCTGGTATGATCGCACCCATCAAACTAATTACTTAAAATTCATATAATCCTTGAGCGACATACTAGCGTCCTTCCGATCCCAATCCAAACGGAGATCTGATCCAAACCCATGGCTACGCGATGGGCAGGGCGAGATTTTCCCAAAAATCCACTCCCGAGTGGTCCTTCTTGTCAATTTATCTCGCAAGGCGGAAAAAACAAAAACGAGGGGTGCAACACGAGGACTTCCCAGGAGGTCACCCATCCTAGTACTACTCTCGCCCAAGCACGCTTAACTGCGGAGTTCTGATGGGATCCGGTGCATTAGTGCTGGTATGATCGCACCCATCAAACTAATTACTTAAAATTCATATAATCCTTGAGCGACATACTAGCGTCCTTCCGATCCCAATCCAAACGGAGATCTGATCCAAACCCATGGCTACGCGATGGGCAGGGCGAGATTTTCCAAAAATCCACTCCCGAGTGGTCCTTCTTGTCAATTTATCTCGCAAGGCGGAAAAAACAAAAACGAGGGGTGCAACACGAGGACTTCCCAGGAGGTCACCCATCCTAGTACTACTCTCGCCCAAGCACGCTTAACTGCGGAGTTCTGATGGGATCCGGTGCATTAGTGCTGGTATGATCGCACCCATCAAACTAATTACTTAAAATTCATATAATCCTTGAGCGACATACTAGCGTCCTTCCGATCCCAATCCAAACGGAGATCTGATCCAAACCCATGGCTACGCGATGGGCAGGGCGAGATTTTCCCAAAAATCCACTCCCGAGTGCTCCTTCTTGTCAATTTATCTCGCAAGGCGGAAAAAACAAAAACGAGGGGTGCAACACGAGGACTTCCCAGGAGGTCACCCATCCTAGTACTACTCTCGCCCAAGCACGCTTAACTGCGGAGTTCTGATGGGATCCGGTGCATTAGTGCTGGTATGATCGCACCCATCAAACTAATTACTTAAAATTCATATAATCCTTGAGCGACATACTAGCGTCCTTCCGATCCCAATCCAAACGGAGATCTGATCCAAACCCATGGCTACGCGATGGGCAGGGCGAGATTTTCCCAAAAATCCACTCCCGAGTGGTCCTTCTTGTCAATTTATCTCGCAAGGCGGAAAAAACAAAAACGAGGGGTGCAACACGAGGACTTCCCAGGAGGTCACCCATCCTAGTACTACTCTCGCCCAAGCACGCTTAACTGCGGAGTTCTGATGGGATCCGGTGCATTAGTGCTGGTATGATCGCACCCATCAAACTAATTACTTAAAATTCATATAATCCTTGAGCGACATACTAGCGTCCTTCCGATCCCAATCCAAACGGAGATCTGATCCAAACCCATGCTACGCGATGGGCAGGGCGAGATTTTCTCAAAAATCCACCCCCGAGTGGTCCTTCTTGTCAATTTATCTCGCAAGGCGGAGAAAACAAAAACGAGGGGTGCAACACGAGGACTTCCCAGGAGGTCACCCATCCTAGTACTACTCTCGCCCAAGCACGCTTAACTGCGGAGTTCTGATGGGATCCGGTGCATTAGTGCTGGTATGATCGCACCCATCAAACTAATTACTTAAAATTCATATAATCCTTGAGCGACATACTAGCGTCCTTCCGATCCCAATCCAAACGGAGATCTGATCCAAACCCATGGCTACGCGATGGGCAGGGCGAGATTTTCTCAAAAATCCACTCCCGAGTGGTCCTTCTTGTCAATTTATCTCGCAAGGCGGAGAAAACAAAAACGAGGGGTGCAACACGAGGACTTCCCAGGAGGTCACCCATCCTAGTACTACTCTCGCCCAAGCACGCTTAACTGCGGAGTTCTGATGGGATCCGGTGCATTAGTGCTGGTATGATCGCACCCATCAAACTAATTACTTAAAATTCATATAATCCTTGAGCGACATACTAGCGTCCTTCCGATCCCAATCCAAACGGAGATCTGATCCAAACCCATGGCTACTGATGGGCGTGGGCGAGATTTCTTCAAAAAAATCCACCAGTGCTCCTTCTTGTCAATTCTATTTCAAGGCTGAAAACAAAACGGTGCAACACGGTGACTTCCCGCGAGGCTCCATCCTAGTAATACTACTCGCCTCAAGCACGCTTAATCATGAGTTCGGGATCCGGTGCATTAGTGCTGGTATGATCGCCCCCATCAAACTAATTACTTAAAATTCATATAATCCTGGAGCGACATACTAGCGTCCTTCCGATCCCAATCCAAACGGAGATCTGATCCAAACCCATGGCTACGCGATGGGCAGGGCGAGATTTTCCCAAAAATCCACTCCCAAGTGCTCCTTCTTGTCAATTTATCTCGCAAGGCGGAAAAAACAAAAACGAGGGGTGCAACACGAGGACTTCCCAGGAGGTCACCCATCCTAGTACTACTCTCGCCCAAGCACGCTTAACTGCGGAGTTCTGATGGGATCCGGTGCATTAGTGCTGGTATGATCGCACCCATCAAACCAATTACTTAAAATTCAAATAATCCTAGAGCGACATACTAGCGTCCTTCCGATCCCAATCCAAACGGAGATCTGATCCAAACCCATAGCTACGCGATGGGCAGGGCGAGATTTTCTCAAAAATCCACCCCCGTGAGTGCTCTGTCAATTTGAGTCTCGCACATGGAAAACAAAAACGAGGGGTGCAACACGAGGACTTCCCAGGAGGTCACCCATCCTAGTACTACTCTCGCCAAAGCACGCTTAACTGCGGAGTTCTGATGGGATCCGGTGCATTAGTGCTGGTATGATCGCACCCATCAAACTAATTACTTAAAATTCATATAATCCTTGAGCGACATACTAGCGTCCTTCCGACCCCAATCCAAACGGAGATCTGATCCAAACCCATGGCTACGCGATGGGCAGGGCGAGATTTTCCCAAAAATCCACTCCCGAGTGCTCCTTCTTGTCAATTTATCTCGCAAGGCGGAAAAAACAAAAACGAGGGGTGCAACACGAGGACTTCCGTGGAGGTCACCCATCCTAGTACTACTCTCAACCAAGCACGGTTAACTGCGGAGTTCTAATGGGATCCGGTGCATTAGTGCTGGTATGATCGCGCCCATCAAACTAATTATTTAAAATTCATAATCCTGAGCCATTATTACCACCCATCCCCAATCCAAACTAGATTCCATTCAAACCCATGGCTACGCTGATGGGCGTATGATTTCCTAAAAATCCACTCCCGAGTGGTCCTTCTTGTCAATTTATCTCGCAAGGCGGAAAAAATAAAAACGAGGGGTGCAACACGAGGACTTCCCCAGAGGTCACCCATCCTAGTACTACTCTCGCCCAACCACGCTTAACTGCTGAGTTCTGATGGGATCCGGTGCATTAGTGCTGGTATGATCGCACCCATCAAACTAATTACTTAAAATTCATATAATCCTTGAGCGACATACTAGCGTCCTTCAGATCCCAATCCAAACGGAGATCTGATCCAAACCCATGGCTACGCGATGGGGAGGGCGAGATTTTCCCAAAAATCCACTCCGGAGTGCTCCTTCTTGTCAATTTATCTCGCAAGGCGGAAAAAACAAAAACGAGGGGTGCAACACGAGGACTTCCCAGGAGGTCACCCATCCTAGCACTACTCTCGCCCAAGCACGCTTAACTGCGGAGTTCTGATGGGATCCGGTGCATTAGTGCTGGTATGATCGCACCCATCAAACTAATTACTTAAAATTCATATAATCCTTGGGCGACATACTAGCGTCCTTCCGATCCCAATCCAAACGGAGATCTGATCCAAACCCATAGCTACGCGATGGGCAGGGCGAGATTTTCTCAAAAATCCACCCCCGAGTGGTCCTTCTTGTCAATTTATCTCGCAAGGCGGAAAAAACAAAAACGAGGGGTGCAACACGAGGACTTCCCAGGAGGTCACCCATCCTAGTACTACTCTCGCCCAAGCACGCTTAACTGCGGAGTTCTGATGGGATCCGGTGCATTAGTGCTGGTATGATCGCACCCATCAAACTAATTACTTAAAATTCAAATAATCCTTGAGCGACATACTAGCGTCCTCCCGATCCCAATCCAAACGGAGATCTGATCCAAACCCATCGCTACGCGATGGCCAGGGCGAGATTTTCCCAAAAAATCCACTCCCGAGTGGTCCTTCTTGTCAATTTATCTCGCAAGGCGGAAAAAACAAAAACGAGGGGTGCAACACGAGGACTTCCCAGGAGGTCACCCATCCTAGTACTACTCTCGCCCAAGCACGCTTAACTGCGGAGTTCTGATGGGATCCGGTGCATTAGTGCTGGTATGATCGCACCCATCAAACTAATACTTAAAATTCATATAATCCTTGAGCGACATACTAGCGTCCTTCCGATCCCAATCCAAACGGAGATCTGATCCAAACCCATGGCTACGCGATGGGCAGGGCGAGATTTTCCCAAAAATCCACCCCCGAGTGGTCCTTCTTGTCAATTTATCTCGCAAGGCGGAGAAAAAAAACGAGGGGTGCAACACGAGGACTTCCCAGGAGGTCACCCATCCTAGTACTACTCTCGCCCAAGCACGCTTAACTGCGGAGTTCTGATGGGATCCGGTGCATTAGTGCTGGTATGATCGCACCCATCAAACTAATTACTTAAAATTCATATAATCCTTGAGCGACATACTAGCGTCCTTCCGATCCCAATCCAAACGGAGATCTGATCCAAAACCCATGGCTACGCGATGGGCAGGGCGAGATTTTCTCAAAAATCCACTCCCGAGTGGTCCTTCTTGTCAATTTATCTCGCAAGGCCGAAAAAATAAAAACGAGGGGTGCAACACGAGGACTTCCCAGGAGGTCACCCATCCTAGTACTACTCTCGCCCAAGCACGCTTAACTGCGGAGTTCTGATGGGATCCGGTGTATTAGTGCTGGTATGATCGCACCCATCAAACTAATTACTTAAAATTCATATAATCCTTGAGCGACATACTAGCGTCCTTCCGATCCCAATCCAAACGGATTCGATTCAAGAAACCCATGGTTACGCTGAAGGGCAGTGAAGCAGATTTTCAAAAATTCACCCTCGAAAGTGGTCCTTCTTGTCAATTTTTCTCGCAAGGCGGAAAAAACAAAAACGAGGGGTGCAACACGAGGACTTCCCAGGAGGTCACCCATCCTAGTACTACTCTCGCCAAAGCACGCTTAACTGCGGAGTTCTGATGGGATCCGGTGCATTAGTGCTGGTATGATCGCACCCATCAAACTAATTACTTAAAATTCATATAATCCTTGAGCGACATACTAGCGTCCTTCCGATCCCAATCCAAACGGAGATCTGATCCAAACCCATGGCTACGCGATGGGCAGGGCGAGATTTCCTCAAAAATCCACCCCCGAGTGGTCCTTCTTGTCAATTTATCTCGCAAGGCGGAGAAAACAAAAACGAGGGGTGCAACACGAGGACTTCCCAGGAGGTCACCCATCCTAGTACTACTCTCGCCCAAGCACGCTTAACTGCGGAGTTCTGATGGGATCCGGTGCATTAGTGCTGGTATGATCGCACCCATCAACCTAATTACTTAAAATTCATATAATCCTTGAGCGACATACTAGCGTCCTTCCGATCCCAATCCAAACGGAGATCTGATCCAAAACCCATGGCTACGCGATGGGCAGGGCGAGATTTTCTCAAAAATCCACTCCCGAGTGGTCCTTCTTGTCAATTTATCTCGCAAGGCGGAGAAAACAAAAACGAGGGGTGCAACACGAGGACTTCCCAGGAGGTCACCCATCCTAGTACTACTCTCGCCCGAGCACGCTTAACTGCGGAGTTCTGATGGGATCCGGTGCATTAGTGCTGGTATGATCGCACCCATCAAACTAATTACTTAAAATTCATATAATCCTTGAAGCGACATACACTAAGTCCTTCGATCCAATCAAGCGAGTCGACGTCCAAACCCATGGCTTCTGGCGATAAGGCGTGATTTCGAAAAAATCACTCGCAGTGGTCCTTCTTGTCAATTTATCTCGCAAGGCGGAAAAAACAAAAACGAGGGGTGCAACACGAGGACTTCCCAGGAGGTCACCCATCCTAGTACTACTCTCGCCCAAGCACGCTTAACTGCGGAGTTCCGATGGGATCCGGTGCATTAGTGCTGGTATGATCGCACCCATCAAACTAATTACTTAAAATTCATACAATCCTTGAGCGACATACTAGCGTCCTTCCGATCCCAATCCAAACGGAGAACTGATCCAAACCCATTGCTACGCGATGGGCAGGGCGAGATTTTCTCAAAAATCCACCCCCGAGTGGTCCTTCTTGTCAATTTATCTCGCAAGGCGGAGAAAACAAAAACGAGGGGTGCAACACGAGGACTTCCCAGGAGGTCACCCATCCTGGTACTACTCTCGCCCAAGCACGCTTAACTGCGGAGTTCTGATGGGATCCGGTGCATTAGTGCTGGTATGATCGCACCCATCAAACTAATTACTTAAAATTCATATAATCCTTGAGCGACATACTAGCGTCCTTCCGATCCCAATCCAAACGGAGATCTGATCCAAACCCATGGCTACGCGATGGGCAGGGCGAGATTTTCCCAAAAATCCACTCCCGAGTGCTCCTTCTTGTCAATTTATCTCGCAAGGCGGAAAAAACAAAAACGAGGGGTGCAACACGAGGACTTCCCAGGAGGTCACCCATCCTAGTACTACTCTCGCCCAAGCACGCTTAACTGCGGAGTTCTGATGGGATCCGGTGCATTAGTGCTGGTATGATCGCACCCATCAAACTAAATACTTAAAATTCAAATAATCCTTGAGCGACATACTAGCGTCCTTCCGATCCCAATCCAATCGGAGATCTGATCCAAACCCATGGCTACGCGATGGGCAGGGCGAGATTTTCCGAAAAATCCACTCCCGAGTGGTCCTTCTTGTCAATTTATCTCGCAAGGCGGAAAAAAAATCAACGAGGGGTGCAACACGAGGACTTCCCAGGAGGTCACCCATCCTAGTACTACTCTCGCCCAAGCACGCTTAACTGCGGAGTTCTGATGGGATCCGGTGCATTAGTGCTGGTATGATCGCACCCATCAAACTAATTACTTAAAATTCATATAATCCTTGAGCGACATACTAGCGTCCTTCCGATCCCAATCCAAACGGAGATCTGATCCAAACCCATGGCTACGCGATGGGCAGGGCGAGATTTTCCCAAAAATCCACTCCCGAGTGCTCCTTCTTGTCAATTTATCTCGCAAGGCGGAAAAAACAAAAACGAGGGGTGCAACACGAGGACTTCCCAGGAGGTCACCCATCCTAGTACTACTCTCGCCCAAGCACGCTTAACTGCGGAGTTCTGATGGGATCCGGTGCATTAGTGCTGGTATGATCGCACCCATCAAACTAATTACTTAAAATTCATATAATCCTTGAGCGACATACTAGCGTCCTTCGGTCTAATCCAGCGGAGATGTGATCCAAACCCATGGCTACGCGATGGGCAGGGCGAGATTTCCCGAAAAATCCACTCCCGAGTGCTCCTTCTTGTCAATTTATCTCGCAAGGCAGAAAAAACAAAAACGAGGGGTGCAACACGAGGACTTCCCAGGAGGTCACCCATCCTAGTACTCCTCTCGCCCAAGCACGCTTAACTGCGGAGTTACAGAGGATCGGTGCATTAGTGCTGTTATGGTGGCACCCATCAAACTAATTGCTTAAAATTCATATAATCCTTGAGGCGACATACTAAGCGTCCTTAGATCTGATCAAGCGGAGATGCAGTCAAACCCATGGCTATCACACGATGGGCTGAGGCGGGTACCAAAATCCACCCCCGAGTGGTCCTTCTTGTCAATTTATCTCGCAAGGCAGAGAAAACAAAAACGAGGGGTGCAACACGAGGACTTCCCAGGAGGTCACCCATCCTAGTACTACTCTCGCCCAAGCACGCTTAACTGCGGAGTTCTGATGGGATCCGGTGCATTAGTGCTGGTATGATCGCACCCATCAAACTAATTACTTAAAATTCATATAATCCTTGAGCGACATACTAGCGTCCTTCGATCCCAATCCAAACGGAGATGTGATCCAAACCCATGGCTTCTGATAGGCGGTACAAGAAAATCCACTCCCGAGTTCTCCTTCTTGTCAATTTATCTCGCAAGGCGGAAAAAACAAAAACGAGGGGTGCAACACGAGGACTTCCCAGGAGGTCACCCATCCTAGTACTACTCTCGCCCAAGCACGCTTAACTGCGGAGTTCTGATGGGATCAGGTGCATTAGTGCTGGTATGATCGCACCCATCAAACTAATTACTTAAAATTCATGTAATCCTTGAGCGACATACTAGCGTCCTTCCGATCCCAATCCAACGGAGATCTGATCCAAACCCATGGCTACGCGATGGGCAGGGCGAGATTTTCCCAAAAATCCACTCCCGAGTGCTCCTTCTTGTCAATTTATCTCGCAAGGCGGAAAAAACAAAAGCGAGGGGTGCAACACGAGGACTTCCCAGGAGGTCACCCATCCTAGTACTACTCTCGCCCAAGCACGCTTAACTGCGGAGTTCTGATGGGATCCGGTGCATTAGTGCTGGTATGGTCGCACCCATCAAACTAATTACTTAAAATTCATATAATCCTTGAGCGACATACTAGCGTCCTTCCGATCCCAATCCAAACGGAGATCTGATCCAAACCCATGGCTACGCGATGGGCAGGGCGAGATTTTCCCAAAAATCCACTCCCGAGTGCTCCTTCTTGTCAATTTATCTCGCAAGGCGGAAAAAACAAAAACGAGGGGTGCAACACGAGGACTTCCCAGGAGGTCACCCATCCTAGTACTACTCTCGCCCAAGCACGCTTAACTGCGGAGTTCTGATGGGATCCGGTGCATTAGTGCTGGTATGATCGCACCCATCAAACTAATTACTTAAAATTCAAATAATCCTTGAGCGACATACTAGCGTCCTTCCGATCCCAATCCAAACGGAGATCTGATCCAAACCCATGGCTACGCGATGGGCAGGGCGAGATTTTCCCGAAAAATCCACTCCCGAGTGGTCCTTCTTGTCAATTTATCTCGCAAGGCGGAAAAAACAAAAGCGAGGGGTGCAACACGAGGACTTCCCAGGAGGTCACCCATCCTAGTACTACTCTCGCCCAAGCACGCTTAACTGCGGAGTTCTGATGGGATCCGGTGCATTAGTGCTGGTATGATCGCACCCATCAAACTAATTACTTAAAATTCATATAATCCTTAGGCGACATACTAGCGTCCTTCAGTCAATCCAAGCGGAGATCTGATCCAAACCCGTAGCTCTACTTGATAGTAGAAGGCGAATTTTCCCAAAAAATCCCACTCCCGTCACTCACTTCTTGTCAATTTATCGCGCAAGGCGGAAGAAACAAAAGCGAGGGGTGCAACACGAGGACTTCCCAGGAGGTCACCCATCCTAGTACTACTCTCGCCCAAGCACGCTTAACTGCGGAGTTCTGATGGGATCCGGTGCATTAGTGCTGGTATGATCGCACCCATCAAACTAATTACTTAAAATTCATATAATCCTTGACCGACATACTAGCGTCCTTCCGATCCCAATCCAAGCGGAGATCTGATCCAAACCCATGGCTACGCGATGGGCCGGGCGAGATTTTCCCAAAAATCCACTCCCGAGTGCTCCTTCTTGTCAATTTATCTCGCAAGGCGGAAAAAACAAAAACGAGGGGTGCAACACGAGGACTTCCGAGGAGGTCACCCATCCTAGTACTACTCTCGCCCAAGCACGCTTAACTGCGGAGTTCTGATGGGATCCGGTGCATTAGTGCTGGTATGATCGCATCCATCAAACTAATTACTTAAAATTCATATAATCCTTGAGCGACATACTAGCGTCCTTCCGATCCCAATCCAAGCGGAGATCTGATCCAAACCCATAGCTACGCGATGGGCAGGGCGAGATTTTCTCAAAAATCCACCCCCGAGTGGTCCTTCTTGTCAATTTATCTCGCAAGGCGGAGAAAACAAAAACGAGGGGTGCAACACGAGGACTTCCCAGGAGGTCACCCATCCTAGTACTACTCTCGCCCAAGCACGCTTAACTGCGGAGTTCTGATGGGATCCGGTGCATTAGTGCTGGTATGATCGCACCCATCAAACTAATTACTTAAAATTCATATAATCCTTGAGCGACATACTAGCGTCCTTCCGATCCCAATCCAAACGGAGATCTGATCCAAACCCATGGCTACGCGATGGGCAGGGCGAGATTTTCCCAAAAATCCACTCCCGAGTGCTCCTTCTTGTCAATTTATCTCGCAAGGCGGAAAAAACAAAAACGAGGGGTGCAACACGAGGACTTCCCAGGAGGTCACCCATCCTAGTACTACTCTCGCCCAAGCACGCTTAACTGCGGAGTTCTGATGGGATCCGGTGCATTAGTGCTGGTATGATCGCACCCATCAAACTAATTACTTAAAATTCATATAATCCTTGAGCGACATACTAGCGTCCTTCCGATCCCAATCCAAGCGGAGAACTGATCCAAACCCATTGCTACGCGATGGGCAGGGCGAGATTTTCTCAAAAATCCACCCCCGAGTGGTCCTTCTTGTCAATTTATCTCGCAAGGCGGAGAAAACAAAAGCGAGGGGTGCAACACGAGGACTTCCCAGGAGGTCACCCATCCTAGTACTACTCTCGCCCAAGCACGCTTAACTGCGGAGTTCTGATGGGATCCGGTGCATTAGTGCTGGTATGATCGCACCCATCAAACAAATTACTTAAAATTCATATAATCCTTGAGCGACATACTAGCGTCCGTCCGATCCCAATCCAAACGGAGATCTGATCCAAACACATGGCTACGCGATGGGTAGGGCGAGATTTTCTCAAAAATCCACCCCCGAGTGGTCCTTCTTGTCAATTTATCTCGCAAGGCGGAAAAAACAAAAACGAGGGGTGCAACACGAGGACTTCCCAGGAGGTCACCCATCCTAATACTACTCTGCTTAGCTTAGCTGCCGAGATTACGATGGGATGCAGTTGCATTGATCTTTGGTATGATCGCACCCATCAAACTAATTACTTAAAATTCATATAATCCTTGAGCGACATACTAGCGTCCTTCCGATCCCAATCCAAACGGAGATCTGATCCAAACCCATGGCTACGCGATGGGCAGGGCGAGATTTTCCCAAAAATCCACTCCCGAGTGCCCCTTCTTGTCAATTTATCTCGCAAGGCGGAAAAAACAAAAACGAGGGGTGCAACACGAGGACTTCCCAGGAGGTCACCCATCCTAGTACTACTCTCGCCCAAGCACGCTTAACTGCGGAGTTCTGATGGGATCCGGTGCATTAGTGCTGGGATGATCGCACCCGTCAAACTAATTACTTAAAATTCATATAATCCTTGAGCGACATACTAGCGTCCTTCCGATCCCAATCCAATCGGAGATCTGATCCAAACCCATGGCTACGCGATGGGCAGGGCGAGATTTTCCGAAAAATCCACTCCAGAGTGGTCCTTCTTGTCAATTTATCTCGCAAGGCGGAAAAAACAAAAACGAGGGGTGCAACACGAGGACTTCCCAGGAGGTCACCCATCCTAGTACTACTCTCGCCCAAGCACGCTTAACTGCGGAGTTCTGATGGGATCCGGTGCATTAGTGTTGGTATGATCGCACCCATCAAACTAAATACTTAAAATTCAAATAATCCTTGAGCGACATACTAGCGTCCTTCCGATCCCAATCCAATCGGAGATCTGATCCAAACCCATGGCTAGGCGATGGGCAGGGCGAGATTTTCCGAAAAATCCACTCCCGAGTGCTCCTTCTTGTCAATTTATCTCGCAAGGCGGAAAAAACAAAAACGAGGGGTGCAACACGAGGACTTCCCGGGAGGTCACCCATCCTAGTACTACTCTCGCCCAAGCACGCTTAACTGCGGAGTTCTGATGGGATCCGGTGCATTAGTGCTGGTATGATCGCACCCATCAAACTAATTACTTAAAATTCATATAATCCTTGAGCGACATACTACTAGCGTCCTTCCGATCCCAATCCAAGCGGAGATCTGATCCAAACCCATGGCTACGCGATGGGCAGGGCGAGATTTTCCCAAAAATCCACTCCCGAGTGGTCCTTCTTGTCAATTTATCTCGCAAGGCGGAAAAAACAAAAACGAGGGGTCTGACGAGGACTTCCGGTGGTCACCCATCCTAGTACTACTCTGGCAACCCTTTGTTTGAGTTACGATGGGATCCGGTGCGTAGTGCTGAGTAGTCGCACCCACATCAAACTAATTACTTAAAATTCAAATAATCCTAGAGCGACATACTAGCGTCCTTCCGATCCCAATCCAATCGGAGATCTGATCCAAACCCATAGCTACACGATGGGCAGTGCGAGATTTTCCTAAAAATCCACTCCCGAGTGGTCCTCCTTGTCAATTTATCTCGCAAGACGGAAAAAACAAAAACGAGGGGTGCAACACGAGGACTTCCCAGGAGGTCACCCATCCTAGTACCACTCTCGCCCAAGCACGCTTAGCTGCGGAGTTCTGATGGGATCCGGTGCATTAGTACTGGTATGATCGCACCCAACAAACTAATTATTTTAAATTCATATAATCCTTCAGCGAAATACTAGCGTCCTTCCGATCCCAATCCAAACGGAGATCTGATCCAAACCCATTGCTACGCGATGGGCAGGGTGAGATTTTCCCAAAAATCCACTCCCGACTGGTCCTTCTTGTCAATTTATCTCGCAAGGCGGAAAAAACAAAAACGAGGGGTGCAACACGAGGACTTCCCAGGAGGTCACCCATCCTAGTACTACTCTCGCCCAAGCACGCTTAACTGCGGAGTTCTGATGGGATCCGGTGCATTGGTGCTGGTATGATCGCACCCATCAAACTAATTACTTAAAATTCATATAATCCTTGAGCGACATACTAGCGTCCTTCCGATCCCAATCCAAACGGAGATCTGATCCAAACCCATGGCTACGCGATGGGCAGGGCGAGATTTTCCGAAAAACCCACTCCCGAGTGGTCCTTCAGTCAATTTTATAGCAAGGCGGAAAAAACATCAGCGAGAGGGGTGCAACACGAGGACCTCCCAGGAGGTCACCCATCCTAGTACTACTCTCGCCCAAGCACGCTTAACTGCGGAGTTCTGATGGGATCCGGTGCATTAGTGCTGGTATGATCGCACCCATCAAACTAATTACTTAAAATTCATATAATCCTTGAGTGACATACTAGCGTCCTTCCGATCCCAATCCAAACGGAGATCTGATCCAAAACCCATGGCTACGCGATGGGCAGGGCGAGATTTTCTCAAAAATCCACTCCCGAGTGGTCCTTCTTGTCAATTTATCTCGCAAGGCGGAGAAAACAAAAACGAGGGGTGCAACACGAGGACTTCCCAGGAGGTCACCCATCCTAGTACTACACTCGCCCAAGCACGCTTAGCTGCGGAGTTCTGATGGGATCCGCTGCATTAGTGCTGGTATGATCGCAACCATCAAACCAATTATTTAAAATTCATATAATCCTAGGCGACCTACTAGCGTATTTCCGATCCCAATGCGAACCGGCGATCTGATCGAAACCCATGGCTACGCGATGGGCAGGGCGAGATTTTCCGAAAAATCCACTCCCGAGTGGTCCTTCTTGTCAATTTATCTCGCAAGGCGGAAAAAACAAAAACGAGGGGTGCAACACGAGGATTTCCCAGGAGGTCACCCATCCTAGTACTACTCTCACCCAAGCACGCTTAACTGCGGAGTTCTGATGGGATCCGGTGCATTAGTGCTGGTATGATCGCACCCATCAACCTAATTACTTAAAATTCATATAATCCTTGAGCGACATACTAGCGTCCTTCCGATCCCAATCCAAACGGAGATCTGATCCAAACCCATGGCTACGCGATGGGCAGGGCGAGATTTTCCCAAAAATCCACTCCCGAGTGGTCCTTCTGTCAATTTATCTCGCAAAGCGGAAAAAACAAAAACGAGGGGTGCAACACGAGGACTTCCCAGGAGGTCACCCATCCTAGTACTACTCGCCCACGCTTAACTGCGAGTTCTTGATGGGATCCGGTGCATTAGTGCTGGTATGATCGCACCCATCAAACTAATTACTTAAAATTCATATAATCCTTGAGCGAAATACTAGCGTCCTTCCGATCCCAATCCAAACGGAGATCTGATCCAAACCCATGGCTACGCGATGGGCCGGGCGAGATTTTCCCAAAAATCCACTCCCGAGTGCTCCTTCTTGTCAATTTATCTCGCAAGGCGGAAAAAAAATCAACGAGGGGTGCAACACGAGGACTTCCCAGGAGGTCACCCATCCTAGCACTACTCTCGCCCAAGCACGCTTAACTGCGGAGTTCTGATGGGATCCGGTGCATTAGTGCTGGTATGATCGCACCCATCAAACTAATTACTTAAAATTCATATAATCCTTGAGCGACATACTAGCGTCCTTCTGATCCCAATCCAAACGGAGATCTGATCCAAACCCATGGCTACGCGATGGGCAGGGCGAGATTTTCCCAAAAATCCACTCCCGAGTGCTCCTTCATGTCAATTTATCTCGCAAGGCGGAAAAAACAAAAACGAGGGGTGCAACACGAGGACTTCCCAGGAGGTCACCCATCCTAGTACTACTCTCGCCCAAGCACGCTTAGCTGCGGAGTTCTGATGGGACCCGGTGCATTAGTACTGGTATGATCGCACCCAACAAACTAATTACTTAAAATTCAAATAATCCTTGAGCGACATACTAGCGTCCTTCCGATCCCAATCCAATCGGAGATCTGATCCAAACCCATGGCTACGCGATGGGCAGGGCGAGATTTTTCGAAAAATCCACTCCCGAGTGGTCCTTCTTGTCAATTTATCTCGCAAGGCGGAAAAAAAATCAACGAGGGGTGCAACACGAGGACTTCCCAGGAGGTCACCCATCCTAGTATTACTCTCGCCCAAGCACGCTTAACTGCGGAGTTCTGATGGGATTCGGTGCATTAGTGCTGGTATGATCGCACCCATCAAACTAATTACTTAAAATTCATATAATCCTTGAGTGACATACTAGCGTCCTTCCGATCCCAATCCAAACGGAGATCTGATCCAAACCCATGGCTACGCGATGGGCAGGGCGAGATTTCCCGAAAAATCCACTCCCGAGCGGTCCTTCTTGTCAATTTATCTCGCAAGGCGGAAAAAACAAAAACGAGGGGTGCAACACGAGGACTTCCCAGGAGGTCACCCATCCTAGTACTACTCTCGCCCAGGCGCGCTTAACTGCGGAGTTCTGATGGGATCTGGTGCATTAGTGCTGGTATGATCGTACCCATCAAACTAATTACTTAAAATTCAAATAATCCTTGAGCGACATACTAGCGTCCTTCCGATCCCAATCCAAACGGAGATCTGATCCAATCCCATCGCTACGCGATGGGCAGGGCGAGATTTTCCCAAAAATCCACTCACGAGTGGTCCTTCTTGTCAATTTATCTCGCAAGGCGGAAAAAACAAAAACGAGGGGTGCAACACGAGGACTTCCGAGGAGGTCACCCATCCTAGTACTACTCTCAACCAAGCACGGTTAACTGCGGAGTTCTAATGGGATCCGGTGCATTAGTGCTGGTATGATTGCACCCATCAAACTAATTACTTAAAATTCAAATAATCCTTGAGCGACATACTAGCGTCCTTCCGATCCCAATCCAAACGGAGATCTGATCCAAATCCATCGCTACACGATGGGCAGGGCGAGATTTTCCCAAAAATCCACTCACGAGTGGTCCTTCTTGTCAATTTATCTCGCAAGGCGGAAAAAACAAAAACGAGGGGTGCAACACGAGGACTTCCCTGGAGGTCACCCATCCTAGTACTACTCTCGCCCAAGCACGCTTAACTGCAGAGTTTTGATGGGATCCGGTGCATTAGTGCTGGTATGATCGCACCCATCAAACTAATTACTTAAAATTCAAATAATCCTTGAGCGACATACTAGCGTCCTTCCGATCCCAATCCAAACGGAGATCTGATCCAAACCCAACGCTACGTAATGGGCAGGGCGAGATTTTCCCAAAAATCCACTCCTGAGTGGTCCTTCTTGTCAATTTATCTCGCAAGGCGGAAAAAACAAAAACGAGGGGTGCAACACGAGGACTTCCGAGGAGGTCACCCATCCTAGTACTACTCTCAACCAAGCACGGTTAATTGCGGAGTTCTAATGGGATCCGGTGCATTAGTGCTGGTATGATCGCGCCCATCAAACTAATTATTTAAAATTCATATAATCCAAGTGTGACGTACTAGCGTCTTTCCGATCCAAATGCGAACCGGCGATCTGATCGAAACCAATAGCTACGAGATGGGCAGGGCGCGATTTTCCTAAGAATCCACTCCCGAGTTGTCCTTATTGTCAATGGCTCTCCGAAGGCGGAAAAAACAAAAACGTGGGGTGCAACACGAGGACTTCCCAGGAGGTGACCCATCCTAGTACAACTCTCGCCCAAGCACGCTAAACTGCGGAGTTCTGATGGGATCCGGTGCATTAGTGCTGGTATGATCGCACCCATCAAACTAATTACTTAAAATTCAAATAATCCTTGAGCGACATACTAGCGTCCTTCCGATCCCAATCCAAACGGAGATCTGATCCATACCCATCGCTATGCGATGGGCAGGGCGAGATTTTCCAAAAAATCCACTCCCGAGTGGTCCTTCTTGTCAATTTATCTCGCAAGGCGGAAAAAACAAAAACGAGGGGTGCAACACGAGGACTTCCCAGGAGGTCACCCATCCTAGTACTACTCTCGCCCAAGCACGCTTAACTGCGGAGTTCTGATGGGATCCGGTGCATTAGTGCTGGTATGATCGCACCCATCAAACTAATTATTTAAAATTCAAATAATCCTTGAGCGACATACTAGCGTCCTTCCGATCCCAATCCAAACGGAGATCTGATCCAAACTAATTACTTAAAATTCAAATAATCCTTGAGCGACGTACTAGCGTCTTTCCGATCCAAATGCGAACCGGCGATCTGATCAAAACCCATAGCTACGCGATCGGCAGGGCGCGATTTTCCTAAAAATCCACTCCCGAGTGGTCCTTATTGTCAATTCCTCTCGCAAGTCGGAAAAAACAAAAATGAGGGGTGCAACACGGGGACTTCCCAGGAGGTCACCCATCCTAGTACTACTCTCGCCCAAGCACGCTTAGCTGCGGAGTTCTGATGGGATCCGGTGCATTAGTACTGGTATGATCGCACCCAACAAACTAATTATTTTAAATTCATATAATCCTTCAGCGAAATACTAGCGTCTTTCCGATCAAAATGCGAACCGGCGATCTGATCGAAACCCATAGCTACGCGATGGGCAGGGCGCGATTTTCCTAAAAATCCACTCCCGAGTTGTCCTTCTTGTCAATTCCTCTCACAAGGCGGAAAAAACAAAAACGAGGGGTGCAACACGAGGACTTCCCAGGAGGTGACCCATCCTAGTACTACTCTCGCCCAAGCACGCTTAACTGCGGAGTTCTGATGGGTTCCGGTGCATTTGTGCTGGTATGATCGCACCCATCAAACCAATTATTTAAAATTCATATAATCCTAGGGCGACCTACTAGCGTATTTCCGATCCCAATGCGAACCGGTGATCTGATCGAAACCCTTGGCTACGCGATGGGCAGGGCGCGATTTTCCTAAAAATCCACTCCCAAGTTGTCCTTCTTGTAAATTCCTCTCGCAATGCGGAAAAAACAAAAACGAGGGGTGCAACACGACGACATCCGAGGAGGTCCCCCATCCTAGTACTACTCTCGCCCAAGCAAGCTTGACTGCAGAGTTCTCATGGGATCCGGTGCATTAGTGCTGGTATGATCGCACCCATCAAACTAATTATTTAAAATTCATATAATCCTAGGGCGACCTACATGCGTATTTCTGATCCCAATGCGAACCGGCGATCTGATCGAAACCCTTGGCTACGCGATGGGCAGGGCGCGATTTTTCGAAAAATCCACTTGTCAATTGGTCCTTATTGTCAATTCCTCTCGCAAGGCGGAAAAAACAAAAGCGAGGGGTGCAACACGAGGACTTCCCAGGAGGTCACCCATCCTAGTACTACTCTCGCCCAAGCACGCTTAACTGCGGAGTTCTGATGGGATCCGGTGCATTAGTGCTGGTATGATCGCACCCATCAAACTAATTACTTAAAATTCAAATAATCCTTGAGCGACATACTAGCGTCCTTCCGATCCCAATCCAAACGGAGATCTCATCCAAACCCATCGCTACGCGATGGGCAGGGCGAGATTTTCCCAAAAATCCACTCCCGAGTGGTCCTTCTTGTCAATTCCTCTTGCAAGGCGGAAAAAACAAAAACGAGGGGTGCAACACGAGGACTTCCCAGGAGGTCACCCATCCTAGTACTACTCTCGCCCAAGCACGCTTAACTGCGGAGTTCTGATGGGATCCGGTGCATTAGTGCTGGTATGATCGCACCCATCAAACTAATTACTTAAAATTCATATAATCCTTGAGCGACATACTAGCGTCCTTCCGATCCCAATCCAAACGGAGATCTGATCCAAACCCATGGCTACGCGATGGGCAGGGCGAGATTTCCCGAAAAATCCACTCCCGAGTAGTCCTTCTTGTCAATTTATCTCGCAAGGCGGAAAAAACAAAAACGAGGGGTGCAACACGAGGACTTCCCAGGAGGTCACCCATCCTAGTACTACTCTCGCCCAAGCACGCTTAACTGCGGAGTTCTGATGGGATCCGGTGCATTAGTGCTGGTATGATCGCACCCATCAAACTAGTTAAAATTCAAATAATCCTTGAGCGACATACTAGCGTCCTTCCGATCCCAATCCAAACGGAGATCTGATCCAAATCCATCGCTACGCGATGGGCAGGGCGAGATTTTCCCAAAAATCCACTCACGAGTGGTCCTTCTTGTCAATTTATCTCGCAAGGCGGAAAAAACAAAAACGAGGGGTGCAACACGAGGACTTCCCAGGAGGTCACCCATCCTAGTACTACTCTCGCCCAAGCACGCTTAACTGCGGAGGTCTGATGGGATCCGGTGCATTAGTGCCGGTATGATCGCACCCATCAAACTAAT
>NW_023362901.1:0-246 GCF_001411555.2 Juglans regia | reverse complement strand
AGTGTTTCGAAATCACAGTGTGGAATGTCCAAATTGGATTAGAGAAGTTTTATTTGGACACTTGGCAAGATCTTAGCCACACTTAGTGAATAATTTTAGACACTGGGCACCATAAGGAACGTTTGTTGGATTTGAAGGAATGAAGGTGTGAGATCATGTCGCTTAAGCAAAACTTTGTTTCATCTGCTCAACCAAATTGTGCCAGATCAAAGAGGTTTTCAATCCTAGTGAAATTCTAAATGGTGG
>NW_023362900.1:0-246 GCF_001411555.2 Juglans regia | reverse complement strand
TTTCAGTGTTTTGTTTTGATATGATGTGTCATCTGAAAATCTTGGCATGAAGTTCTGATTCTGTATATGATTGTAATCGGATTTTCGATGAAATCCGTTCTGTTTCTGTTAAGGCCCAGCCACGGGTATAATGGTGGTTTATAACCACGGGTATAATGGTGGTTTATAACCCTACCACGGGGGTGAAACATGGAAAATGGCCCAGCCACGGGTATAATGGTGGTTTATAACCCTACCACGGGGGTG
>NW_023362898.1:0-246 GCF_001411555.2 Juglans regia | reverse complement strand
TTGGACGAGATTTTTTGCAGGCATGCTTAGAAAAATCATATCTTGAAGTAGGAGCAAGCCTCACAATTTTTCGACATCGGGATTTTTTTATTTAATTTTTTTGATTAAATAAATCCGAAAAATCAAAAAAAATCGAAAATAGTCAAAAATCGATAGGTGATGCTTGGAACACATCCAAGATGTATTGGAATGAATTTAGGAAACCAATTTGGGTGGTTTCAATTGTCCAAAAGCACGAGACAAGTG
>NW_023362897.1:0-246 GCF_001411555.2 Juglans regia | reverse complement strand
CGACCATGTCCCGACGACCGTTTTTTGGGCTCGTTTTCGTGGGGGTGATTCCTACATTCTCGATTGCTTTCTAGCAACAAGCTTGTGCTTTAGGGACGGATTTGGTGGCACCTAGTGCCACGCATGGGCTTGTTGATGGGGGTAATCGGTCGTGCTAGGGGCTTTCTCACGTTGGCTAGCCCTCGTGTGCTCTAGTCTACCCCATGGCGGTTGGGCCTATTTGTTTGGATGCCTCCTTTGCAACAT
>NW_023362895.1:0-246 GCF_001411555.2 Juglans regia | reverse complement strand
GTAGATGTGCACGGCGGATGGTGTTATGGCACCCAGTGCTACGCACATGCTTCATTGAGGTGGCTTCCGGACCTTGATGGCCTTGTTCCCATGGGGTTGAACCTTGATACGGTTTCCTTCTTGATGCGTTGATCTTCGTGGCGGTTCGATCCTCGTGCATGGCATCCTTGAGGTGTGAGTGTGGCATGGTGTTTGGTGCTTCTTAGCACTAGATTCCTACGCGTGCTCTCGGCCGACGATGGGTTG
>NW_023362893.1:0-246 GCF_001411555.2 Juglans regia | reverse complement strand
ATCAAGGTTCAACCCCATGGGAACAAGGCCATCAAGGTCCGGAAGCCACCTCAATGAAGCATGTGCGTAGCACTGGGTGCCATAACACCATCCGCCGTGCACATCTACGTCAAAGAGGAAGCAAACAAACACACAGGCCCGGTCACCATGCGGCCAACCAAATGTAAAATGAAAAATGGAGATGCCCGTCAAACCCCATGGAAGCGAGGCCAGCATCATCCGGATACCCCCGAGAGCAACAATGTG
>NW_023362892.1:0-246 GCF_001411555.2 Juglans regia | reverse complement strand
CCCCCCCCCCCCCCCCCCCGCCCCGCCGTTGCCCGCCACGAGCGAATCGAAGCCGCGGCCCGTCCGATTCTTCGTCGCCTCCAGTGCTCCGCCGCACACCGGCGTGGCTAACACCGCCCCACCCATTCTCTTCCCCTCCGTCCGGCGTTCCTCCCCTTCCAATATCAGCTCCTATTGTGCCGCCGTTAACCGCCACGAGGAATCCAAGCCGCCGCAGCTCTGTTTTTTTTTTTTTAATTTAATTTA
>NW_023362891.1:0-10281 GCF_001411555.2 Juglans regia | reverse complement strand
TTATTAAAAATTCATATAATCCTAGGGCGACCTACATGCGTATTTCTGATCCCAATGCGAACCGGCGATCTGATCGAAACACTTGGCTACGCGATGGACAGGGCGCGATTTTTCGAAAAATCCACTTGTCAATTGGTCCTTCTTGTCAATTCCTCTCGCAAGGCGGAAAAAACAAAAACGAGGGGTACACCACGAGGACTTCCGAGGAGGTCACCTATCCTAGTACTACTCTCGCCCAAGCACGGTTAACTGCGGAATTCTAATGGTATCCGGTGCATTAGGGCTGGTATGATCGCACCCATCAAACTAATTATTTAAAATTCTCATAATTCTAGTGCGACGTACTAGCGTATTTCCGATCCCAATGCGAACCGGCGATCTGATCGAAACCCTTGGCTACGAGCTGGGCAGGGTGTGATTTTCCTAAAAATCCACTCCCAGGTTGTCCTTCTTGTAAATTCGCCTCGTAAGGCGGAAAAAACAAAAACGAGGGGTGCAACATGAGGACTTCCCAGGAGGTCACCCATCCTAGTACTACTCTCGCCCAAGCACGGTAAAATGCGGAGTTCAAATGGGATCCAGTGCATTAGTGCTGGTATGATCGTACCCGTCAAACTAATTATTTAAAATTCATATAATCCAAGTACGACGTACTAGCGTATTTCCGATCCCAATGCGAACCGGCGATCTGATCGAAACCAATAGCTATGCGATGGGCAGGGCGCGATTTTCCTAAGAATCCACTCCCTAGTTGTCCTTATTGTCAATGCCTCTCCCAAGGCGGAAAATACAAAAACGAGGGGTGCAACACGAGGACTTCCCAGGAGGTCACCCATCCTAGTACTACTCTCGCCCAAGCACGATTAAATGCGGAGTTGAATTGGATTCGCCGGTGGTATTAGTGTTGTAGATTGCACTGCTAAATCTAATGATGAAATTATATATCTTAGTGTGCGAGCCGGGATTGCGCCTTTCCGACCTTACAAATGCGAACCGGCGATCTGATCGAAACCCATAGCTACGCGATGGGCAGGGCGCGATTTTCCTAAAAATCCTCTCCCGAGTTGTCCTTCTTGTCAATTCCTCTAACAAGGGGGAAAAAACAAAAAACGAGGGGTGCAACACGAGGACTTCCCAGGAGGTGACCCATCCTAGTACTACTCTCGCCCAAGCACGCTTAACTGCGGAGTTCTGATGGGTTTCGGTGCATTTGTGCTGGTATGATCGCACCCATCAAACCAATTATTTAAAATTCATATAATCCTAGGGCGACTACTAGCGTATTTCCGATCCCAATGCGAACCGGCGATGTGATCGAAACCCTTGGCTACGCGCTGGGCAGGGCGCGATTTTCCTAAAAATCCACTCCCAAGTTGTCCTTCTTGTAAATTCGCCTCGTAAGGCGGAAAAAACAAAAACGAGGGGTGCAACATGAGGACTTCCCAGGAGGTCACCCATCCTAGTACAACTCTCGCCCAAGCACGATTAAATGCGGAGTTGAAATGGGATCCGGTGCATTAGTGCTGGTATGATCGCATCCGTCAAACTAATTATTTAAAGTTCATATAATCCTAGTGCGACGTACTAGCGTCTTTCCGATCCAAATGCGAACCGGCGATCTGATCGAAACCCATAGCTACGCGATGGGCAGGGCGCGATTTTCCTAAAAATCCACTCCCGAGTTGTCCTTCTTGTCAATTCCTCTCACAAGGCGGAAAAAACAAAAACGAGGGGTGCAACACGAGGACTTCCCAGGAGGTGACCCATCCTAGTACTACTCTCGCCCAAGCACGCTTAACTGCGGAGTTCTGATGGGTTTCGGTGCATTTGTGCTGGTATGATCGCACCCATCAAACCAATTATTTAAAATTCATATAATCCTAGGGCGACCTACTAGCGTATTTCCGATCCCAATGCGAACCGGTGATCTGATCGAAACCCTTGGCTACGCGATGGGCAGGGCGCGATTTTCCTAAAAATCCACTCCCAAGTTGTCCTTCTTGTAAATTCCTCTCGCAATGCGGAAAAAACAAAAACGAGGGGTGCAACACGACGACATCCGAGGAGGTCCCCCATCCTAGTACTACTCTCGCCCAAGCAAGCTTGACTGCAGAGTTCTGATGGGATCCGGTGCATTAGTGCTGGTATGATCGCACCCATCAAACTAATTATTTAAAATTCATATAATCCTAGGGCGACCTACATGCGTATTTCTGATCCCAATGCGAACCGGCGATCTGATCGAAACCGTTGGCTACGCGATGGGCAGGGCGCGATTTTTCGAAAAATCCACTTCCGAGTGGTCCTTCTTGTCAATTCCTCTCGCAAGGCGGAAAAAACAAAAACGAGGGGTGCACCACGAGGACTTCCCAGGAGGTCACCCATCCCAGTACTACTTCGCCACCCGCTAACGCGAATTTACCTGGTACCGGCATTAGGGCTGGTATGATCGCACCCATCAAACTAATTATTTAAAATTCTCATAATCCTAGTGCGACGTACTAGCGTATTTCCGATCCCAATGCGAACCGGCGATCTGATCGAAACCCTTGGCTACGCGCTGGGCAGGGTGTGATTTTCCTAAAAATCCACTCCCAGGTTGTCTTCTTGTAAATTCGCCTCGTAAGGCGGAAAAAACAAAAACGAGGGGTGCAACATGAGGACTTCCTAGGAGGTCACCCATCCTAGTACTACTCTCGCCCAAGCACGGTAAAATGCGGAGTTCAAATGGGATCCAGTGCATTAGTGCTGGTATGATCGCACCCGTCAAACTAATTATTTAAAATTCATATAATCCAAGTACGACGTACTAGCGTATTTCTGATCCCAATGCGAACCGGCGATCTGATCGAAACCAATAGCTATGCGATGGGCAGGGCGCGATTTTCCTAAGAATCCACTCCCTAGTTGTCCTTATTGTCAATGCCTCCCCCAAGGCGGAAAATACAAAAACGAGGGGTGCAACACGAGGACTTCCCAGGAGGTCACCCATCCTAGTACTACTCTCGCCCAAGCACGATTAAATGCGGAGTTGAATTGGGATCCGGTGCATTAGTGCTGGTATGATCGCACCCGTCAAACTAATTATTTAAAATTCATATAATCCTAGTGCGACGTACTAGCGTCTTTCCGATCCAAATGCGAACCGGCGATCTGATCGAAACCCATAGCTACGCGATGGGCAGGGCGCGATTTTCATAAAAATCCACTCCCGAGTTGTCCTTCTTGTCAATTCCTCTCACTGGGCGGAAAAAACAAAAACGAGGGGTGCAACACGAGGACTTCCCAGGAGGTCACCATCCTAGTACTACTCTCGCCCTAGCACGCTTAACTGCGGAGTTCTGATGGGTTTCGGTGCATTTGTGCTGGTATGATCGCACCCATCAAACCAATTATTTAAAATTCATATAATCCTAGGGCGACCTACTAGCGTATTTCCGATCCCAATGCGAACCGGCGATGTGATCGAAACCCTTGGCTACGCGCTGGGCAGGGCGCGATTTTCCTAAAAATCCACTCCCAAGTTGTGCTTCTTGTAAATTCCTCTCGCAATGCGGAAAAAACAAAAACGAGGGGTGCAACACGAGGACTTCCCAGGAGGTCACCCATCCTAGTACTACTCTCGCTTAAACGCGATTAAATCTTGGTGTGGTCCGATTACGTAGTCTTTGTATGATGTCATCAGTCAAACTAATTATTTAAAGTTCATATAATCCTAGTGCGACGTACTAGCGTCTTTCCGATCCAAATGCGAACCGGCGATCTGATCGAAACCCATAGCTACGCGATGGGCAGGGCGCGATTTTCCTAAAAATCCACTCCCGAGTTGTCCTTCTTGTCAATTCCTCTCACAAGGAGGAAAAAACAAAAACGAGGGGTGCAACACGAGGACTTCCCAGGAGGTGACCCATCCTAGTACTACTCTCGCCCAAGCACGCTTAACTGCGGAGTTCTGATGGGTTCCGATGCATTTGTGCTGGTATGATCGCACCCATCAAACCAATTATTTAAAATTCATATAATCCTAGGGCGACCTACTAGCGTATTTCCGATCCCAATGCGAACCGGTGATCTGATCGAAACCCTTGGCTACGCGATGGGCAGGGCGCGATTTTCCTAAAAATCCACTCCCAAGTTGTCCTTCTTGTAAATTCCTCTCGCAATGCGGAAAAAACAAAAACGAGGGGTGCAACACGACGACATCCGAGGAGGTCCCCCATCCTAGTACTACTCTCGCCCAAGCAAGCTTGACTGCAGAGTTCTGATGGGATCCGGTGCATTAGTGCTGGTATGATCGCACCCATCAAACTAATTATTTAAAATTCATATAATCCTAGGGCGACCTACATGCGTATTTCTGATCCCAATGCGAACCGGCGATCTGATCGAAACCCTTGGCTACGCGGTGGGCAGGGCGCGATTTTTCAAAAAATCGACTTCCGAGTGGTCCTTCTTGTCAATTCCTCTCGCAAGGCGGAAAAAACAAAAACGAGGGGTGCACCACGAGGACTTCCCAGGAGGTCACCCATCCTAGTACTACTCTCGCCCAAGCACGGTTAACTGCGGAATTCTAATGGTATTCGGTGCATTAGGGCTGGTATGATCGCACCCATCAAACTAATTATTTAAAATTCTCATAATCCTAGTGCGACGTACTAGCGTATTTCCGATCCCAATGCGAACCGGCGATCTGATCGAAACCCTTGGCTACGCGCTGGGCAGGGTGTGATTTTCCAAAAAATCCACTCCCAGGTTGTCCTTCTTGTAAATTCGCCTCGTAAGGCGGAAAAAACAAAAACGAGGGGTGCAACATGAGGACTTCCCAGGAGGTCACCCATCCTAGTACTACTCTCGCCCAAGCACGGTAAAATGCGGAGTTCAAATGGGATCCAGTGCATTAGTGCTGGTATGATCGCACCCGTCAAACTAATTATTTAAAATTCATATAATCCAAGTACGACGTACTAGCGTATTTCCGATCCCAATGCGAACCGGCGATCTGATCGAAACCAATAGCTATGCGATGGGCAGGGCGCGATTTTCCTAAGAATCCACTCCCTAGTTGTCCTTATTGTCAATGCCTCCCCCAAGGCGGAAAATACAAAAACGAGGGGTGCAACACGAGGACTTCCCAGGAGGTCACCCATCCTAGTACTACTCTCGCCCAAGCACGATTAAATGCGGAGTTGAATTGGGATCCGGTGCATTAGTGCTGGTATGATCGCACCCGTCAAACTAATTATTTAAAATTCATATAATCCTAGTGCGACGTACTAGCGTCTTTCCGATCCAAATGCGAACCGGCGATCTGATCGAAACCCATAGCTACGCGATGGGCAGGGCGCGATTTTCCTAAAAATCCTCTCCCGAGTTGTCCTTCTTGTCAATTCCTCTAACAAGGGGGAAAAAACAAAAAACGAGGGGTGCAACACGAGGACTTCCCAGGAGGTGACCCATCCTAGTACTACTCTCGCCCAAGCACGCTTAACTGCGGAGTTCTGATGGGTTTCGGTGCATTTGTGCTGGTATGATCGCACCCATCAAACCAATTATTTAAAATTCATATAATCCTAGGGCGACTTACTAGCGTATTTCCGATCCCAATGCGAACCGGCGATGTGATCGAAACCCTTGGCTACGCGCTGGGCAGGGCGCGATTTTCCTAAAAATCCACTCCCAAGTTGTCCTTCTTGTAAATTCGCCTCGTAAGGCGGAAAAAACAAAAACGAGGGGTGCAACATGAGGACTTCCCAGGAGGTCACCCATCCTAGTACAACTCTCGCCCAAGCACGATTAAATGCGGAGTTGAAATGGGATCCGGTGCATTAGTGCTGGTATGATCGCATCCGTCAAACTAATTATTTAAAGTTCATATAATCCTAGTGCGACGTACTAGCGTCTTTCCGATCCAAATGCGAACCGGCGATCTGATCGAAACCCATAGCTACGCGATCGGCAGGGCGCGATTTTCCTAAAAATCCACTCCCGAGTTGTCCTTCTTGTCAATTCCTCTCACAAGGCGGAAAAAACAAAAACGAGGGGTGCAACACGAGGACTTCCCAGGAGGTCACCCATCCTAGTACTACTCTCGCCCAAGCACGATTAAATGCGGAGTTGAAATGGGATCCGGTGCATTAGTGCTGGTATGATCGCACCCGTCAAACTAATTATTTAAAATTCATATAATCCTAGTGCGACGTACTAGCGTCTTTCCGATCCAAATGCGAACCGGCGATCTGATCGAAACCCATAGCTACGCGATGGGCAGGGCGCGATTTTCCTAAAAATCCACTCCCGAGTTGTCCTTCTTGTCAATTCCTCTCCCAAGGCGGAAAAAACAAAAACGAGGGGTGCAACACGAGGACTTCCCAGGAGGTGACCCATCCTAGTACTACTCTCGCCCAAGCACGCTTAACTGCGGAGTTCTGATGGGTTCCGGTGCATTTGTGCTGGTATGATCGCACCCATCAAACCAATTATTTAAAATTCATATAATCCTAGGGCGACCTACTAGCGTATTTCCGATCCAATGCAAACCGTTGATCTGATCGAAACCCTTGGCTACGCGTTGGGCAGGGCGCGATTTTCCTAAAAATCCACTCCCAAGTTGTCCTTCTTGTAAATTCCTCTCGCAAGGCGGAAAAAACAAAAACGAGGGGTGCAACACGAGGATTTCCCAGGAGGTCACCCATCCTGGTACTACCCTCGCCCAAGCAAGCTTGACTGCATAGTTCTGATGGAATCCGGTGCATTAGTGCTCGTATGATCGTACCCATGAAACTAATTATTTCAAATTCATATAATCCTAGGGCGACCTAGTAGCGTATTTCCGATCCCAATGCGAACCGGCGATCTGATCGAAACCCTTGGCTACGCGATGGGCAGGGCGCGATTTTTCGAAAAATCCACTTGTCAATTGGTCCTTCTTGTCAATTCCTCTCGCAAGGCGGAAAAAACAAAAACGAGGGGTGCACCACGAGGACTTCCCAGGAGGTCACCCATCCTAGTACTACTCTCGCCCAAGCACGGTTAACTGCGGAATTCTAATGGGATCCGGTGCATTAGTTCTGGTATGATCGCACCCATCAAACTAATTATTTAAAATTCATATAATCCTAGGCGACCTACTAGCGTATTTCCGATCCCAATGCGAACCGGCGATCTGATCGAAACCCTTGGCTACGCGCTGGGCAGGGCGCGATTTTCCTAAAATTCCACTCCCAAGTTGTCCTTCTTGTAAATTCGCCTCGTAAGGCGGAAAAAACAAAAACGAGGGGTGCAACATGAGGACTTCCCAGGAGGTCACCCATCCTAGTAAAACTCTCGCCCAAGCACGATTAAATGCGGAGTTGAAATGGGATCCGGTGCATTAGTGCTGGTATGATCGCACCCGTCAAACTAATTATTTAAAATTCATATAATCCTAGTGCGACGTACTAGCGTCTTTCCGATCCAAATGCGAACCGGCGATCTGATCGAAACCCATAGCTACGCGATGGGCAGGGCGCGATTTTCATAAAAATCCACTCCCGAGTTGTCCTTCTTGTCAATTCCTCTCACTGGGCGGAAAAAACAAAAACGAGGGGTGCAACACGAGGACTTCCCAGGAGGTCACCATCCTAGTACTACTCTCGCCCTAGCACGCTTAACTGCGGAGTTCTGATGGGTTTCGGTGCATTTGTGCTGGTATGATCGCACCCATCAAACCAATTATTTAAAATTCATATAATCCTAGGGCGACCTACTAGCGTATTTCCGATCCCAATGCGAACCGGTGATCTGATCGAAACCCTTGGCTACGCGATGGGCAGGGCACGATTTTCCAAAAAATCCACTCCCAAGTTGTCCTTCTTGTAAATTCCTCTCGCAATGCGGAAAAAACAAAAACGAGGGGTGCAACACGACGACATCCGAGGAGGTCCCCCATCCTAGTACTACTCTCGCCCAAGCAAGCTTGACTGCAGAGTTCTGATGGGATCCGGTGCATTAGTGCTGGTATGATCGCACCCATCAAACTAATTATTTAAAATTCATATAATCCTAGGGCGACCTACATGCGTATTTCTGATCCCAATGTGAACCGGCGATCTGATCGAAACCCTTGGCTACGCGGTGGGCAGGGCGCGATTTTTCAAAAAATCGACTTCCGAGTGGTCCTTCTTGTCAATTCCTCTCGCAAGGCGGAAAAAACAAACTCGAGGGGTGCACCACGAGGACTTCCCAGGAGGTCACCCATCCTAGTACTACTCTCGCCCAAGCATGGTTAACTGCGGAATTCTAATGGGATCCGGTGCATTAGTGCTGGTATGATCGCACCCATCAAACTAATTATTTAAAATTCATATAATCCTAGGGCGACCTACATGCGTATTTCTGATCCCAATGCGAACCGGCGATCTGATCGAAACCCTTGGCTACGCGGTGGGCAGGGCGCGATTTTTCAAAAAATCCACTTCCGAGTGGTCCTTCTTGTCAATTCCTCTCGCAAGGCGGAAAAAACAAAAACGAGGGGTGCACCACGAGGACTTCCCAGGAGGTCACCCATCCTAGTACTACTCTCGCCCAAGCACGGTTAACTGCGGAATTCTAATGGGATCCGGTGCATTAGTGCTGGGATGATCGCACTCATCAAACTAATTATTTAAAATTCTTATAATCCTAGTGCGACGTACTAGCGTCTTTCCCATGCAAATGCAAACCGGCGATCTGATCGAAAGCCATAGGTACGCGATGGGCAGGGCGCGATTTTCCTAAAAATCCACTCCCAAGTTGTCCTTCTTGTAAATTCCTCTCGCAAGGCGGAAAAAACAAAAACGAGGGGTGCACCACGAGGACTTCCCAGGAGGTCACCCATCCTAGTACTACTCTCGCCCAAGCACGGTTAACTGCAGAATTCTAATGGGATCCGGTGCATTTGTGCTGGTATGATCGCACCCATCAAACTAATTATTTAAAATTCATATAATCCTAGGCGATCTTCTAGCGTATTTCCAATCCCAATGCGAACCGGTGATCTGATCGAAACCCTTGGCTACGTGATGGGCAGGGCGCGATTTTCCTAAAAATCCACTCCCAAGTTGTCCTCTGTTACCTTCAGCAAAAAACAAAACGAGGTGCACCAATTTGAGACTTCCTAGGAGGTCACCCATCCTAGTACTACTCTCGCCCAAGCACGCTTAGCTGCGGAGTTCTGATGGGATCCGGTGCATTAGTGCTGGTATGATCGCAACCATCAAACCAATTATTTAAAATTCATATAATCCTAGGGCGACCGACTAGCGTATTTCCGATCCCAATGCGAACCGGCGATCTGATCGAAACCCTTGGCTACGCGCTGGGCAGGGCGCGATTTTTCTAAAAATCCACTCCCAAGTTGTCCTTCTTGTAAATTCGCCGAGTAAGGCGGAAAAAACAAAAACGAGGGGTGCAACACGAGGACTTCGCAGGAGGTCACCCATCCTAGTACTACTCTCTCCCAAGCACGGTAAAATGCGGAGTTCAAATGGGATCCGGTGCATTACTGCTGGTATGATCGCACCCGTCAAAGTAATTATTTAAAATTCATATAATCCTAGTGCGACGTACTAGCGCCTTTTCGATCCAAATGTGAACCGGCGATCTGATCGAAACCAATAGCTACGTGATGGGCAGGGCGCGATTTTCCTAAGAATCCACTCCCGAGTTGTCCTTATTGTCAATACCTCTCCCAAGGCGGAAAAACCAAAAACGAGGGGTGCAACACGAGGACTTCCCAGGAGGTGACCCATCCTAGTACTACTCTCGCCCAAGCACGCTTAACTGCGGAGTTCTGATGGGTTCCGGTGCATTTGTGCTGGTATGATCGCACCCATCAAACCAATTATTTAAAATTCATATAATCCTAGGGCGACCTACTAGCGTATTTCCGATCCCAATGGAAACCGGCGATCTGATCGAAACCCTTGGCTACACGATGGGCAGGGCGCAATGTTCCTAAAAATCCACTCCCGAGTGGTCCTTATTGTCAATTCCTCTCGCAAGGCGGAAAAAACAAAAAAGAGGGTGCAACACGAGGACTTCCCAGGAGGTCACCCATCCTAGTACTACTCTCGCCCAAGCACGGTAAAATGCGGAGTTCAAATGGGATCCGGTGCACTAGTGCTGGTATGATCGCACCCGTCAAACTAATTATTTAAAATTCATATAATCCAAGTGCGACGTACTAGCTTCTTTCCGATCCAACTGCGAACCGGCGATCTGATCGAAACCAATAGCTACGCGATGGGCAGGGCGCGATTTTCC
>NW_023362890.1:0-246 GCF_001411555.2 Juglans regia | reverse complement strand
CATGCCCCCCCTAAAGAGCATTTAGAGCCAAATCCCAACCGGCAGGAGGAAACATCAAATGTCCGAGGAAACATAAAGGCCTTTTTTATCGAAATACTTTGAAGTTGGACGAGATTTTTTGCAGGCATGCTTAGAAAAATCATATCTTGAAGTAGGAGCAAGCCTCACAATTTTTCGACATCGGGATTTTTTTATTTAATTTTTTTGATTAAATAAATCCGAAAAATCAAAAAAAATCGAAAATAG
>NW_023362888.1:0-246 GCF_001411555.2 Juglans regia | reverse complement strand
CACGAGGAGCAAAAATGAGGAGGAGCACGCCTAACAGTTCGATGCACAAGCACGGAGCCTGTCAAGACATACAACCTTGTCACCACTCACACGCCGTTACGTACTCCAGACCACAACATCAAACAAATTGAACCACACCCCAACCAAGCACAAGGCTAGCTGAGCGTGTGGAAGCATTGTGTGGTGTCGAGCCTGCCCCGCTAGGCATGGGAAATAAGAGAAGAGAAAATAGTAACAATCGGGACA
>NW_023362887.1:0-246 GCF_001411555.2 Juglans regia | reverse complement strand
CCGTATCAAGGTTCAACCCCATGGGAACAAGGCCATCAAGGTCCGGAAGCCACCTCAATGAAGCATGTGCGTAGCACTGGGTGCCATAACACCATCCGCCGTGCACATCTACGTCAAAGAGGAAGCAAACAAACACACAGGCCAGGCCACCATGCGGCCAACCAAATGTAAAATGAAAAATGGAGATGCCCGTCAAACCCCATGGAAGCGAGGCCAGCATCATCCGGATACCCCCGAGAGCAACAA
>NW_023362886.1:0-246 GCF_001411555.2 Juglans regia | reverse complement strand
TCTCTCTCTCTCTCTCTCTCTCTCTCTCTCTCTCTCTCTCTGTGTGTGTGTGTGCAGGACCCTCTCTTTCTGTTGCGCACACGGGAGAAGAAGAAATGATGCGCTTCCTCCCGTGCGCGTACTGATTAAGTTCTAAAATTATTAGTTTAAACGTTCGAACGTTTAAGTTTTACGTCCGAACGTTATATTCTAAAATTATTCCCGCCCAGAACGTTCGGACGTTTACAATACACGTTCGAACGTACC
>NW_023362884.1:0-246 GCF_001411555.2 Juglans regia | reverse complement strand
ACTTGTCTCGTGCTTTTGGACAATTGAAACCACCCAAATTGGTTTCCTAAATTCATTCCAATACATCTTGGATGTGTTCCAAGCATCACCTATCGATTTTTGCCTATTTTCGATTTTTTTTGATTTTTCGGATTTATTTAATTAAAAAAATTAAATAAAAAAATCCCGATGTCGAAAAATTGTGAGGCTTGCTCCTACTTCAAGATATGATTTTTCTAAGCATGCCTGCAAAAAATCTCGTCCAAA
>NW_023362883.1:0-246 GCF_001411555.2 Juglans regia | reverse complement strand
TTTTATTTTTTATTTATATATAATAGTTATAAATATTTTTTATTTATATATTATAGTGATTTTATTTTTTATTTATATATAATAGTGATAAATATTTTTTATTTATATATTATAGTGATTTTATTTTTTATTTATATATTACAGTGATTTTATTTTTTATTTATATATTATAATGATTTTATTTTTTTATTTATATTTAATAGTGATTTTATTTTTTTATTTATATTTAATAGTGATAAATATTAT
>NW_023362882.1:0-246 GCF_001411555.2 Juglans regia | reverse complement strand
ACTTTTAGATAGATAATTGAAAAAGGTGTGGGTCCCATAAATATTATAATGATTTTATTTTTAATAATAAATAAATATTATAGTGATTTTATTATAGTGATTTTATTATAGTGATTTTTTAATATTAATAAATATTGTAGTTATTTTATTTTATTTTTATATATAATAATGATAAATATTATAATGATTTTATTTTTAATTTATAAATAATAGTGATAAATATTATAATGATTTTATTTTCATATA
>NW_023362880.1:0-15764 GCF_001411555.2 Juglans regia | reverse complement strand
TAGCGTCTTTACGATCCAAATGCGAACCGGCGATCTGATCAAAACCCATAGCTACGCGATCGGCAAGGCGCGATTTTCCTACAAATCCACTCCCGAGTGGTCCTTCTTGTCAATTCCTCTTGCAAGGCGGAAAAAACAAAAACGAGGGGTGCAACACGAGGACTTCCGAGGAGGTCACCCATCCTAGTACTACTCTCGCCCAAGCACGGTTAAATGCGGAGTTGAAATGGGATCCGGTGCATTAGTGCTGGTATGATCGCACCCGTCAAACTAATTATTTAAAATTCATATAATCCTAGTGCGACGTACTAGCGTCTTTCCGATCCAAATGCGAACCGGCGATCTGATCGAAACCCATAGCTACGCGATCGGCAGGGCGCGATTTTCCTAAAAATCCACTCCCGAGTTGTCCTTCTTGTCAATTCCTCCCACAAGGCGGAAAAAACAAAAACGAGGGGTGCAACACGAGGACTTCCTAGGAGGTGACCCATCCTAGTACTACTCTCGCCCAAGCACACTTAACTGCGGAGTTCTGATGGGTTCCGGTGCATTTGTGCTGGTATGATCGCACCCATCAAACCAATTATTTAAAATTCATATAATCCTAGGGCGACCTACTAGCGTATTTCCGATCCAATGCAAACCGTTGATCTGATCGAAACCCTTGGCTACGCGATGGGCAGGGCGCGATTTTCCTAAAAATCCACTCCCAAGTTGTCCTTCTTGTAAATTCCTCTCGCAAGGCGGAAAAAACAAAAACGAGGGGTGCACCACGAGGACTTCCCAGGAGGTCACCCATCCTAGTACTACTCTCGCCCAGGCACGCTTAACTGCAGAGTTCTGATGGGATCCGGTGCATTAGTGCTGGTATGATCGCACCCATCAAACTAATTACTTAAAATTCATATAATCCTTGAGCGACATACTAGCGTCCTTCCGATCCCAATCCAAACGGAGATCTGATCCAAACCCATGGCTACGCGATGGGCAGGGCGAGATTTCCCGAAAAATCCACTCCCGAGTGGTCCTTCTTGTCAATTTATCTCATAAGGCGGAAAAAACAAAAACGAGGGGTGCAACACGAGGACTTCCCAGGAGGTCACCCATCCTAGTACTACTCTCGCCCAAGCACGCTTAACTGCGGAGATCTGATGGGATCCGGTGCATTAGTGCTGGTATGATCACACCCATCAAACTAAATACTTAAAATTCAAATAATCCTTGAGCGACATACTAGCGTCCTTCCGATCCCAATCCAATCGGAGATCTGATCCAAACCCATGGCTACGCGATGGGCAGGGCGAGATTTTCCCAAAAATCCACTCCCGAGTGGTCCTTCTTGTCAATTTATCTCGGAAGGCGGAAAAAACAAAAACGAGGGGTGCAACACGAGGACTTCCCAGGAGGTCACCCATCCTAGTACTACTCTCGCCCAAGCACGCTTAACTGCGGAGTTCTGATGGGATCCGGTGCATTAGTGCTGGTATGATCGCACCCATCAAACTAATTACTTAAAATTCAAATAATCCTTGAGCGACATACTAGCGTCCTTCCGATCCCAATCCAAACGGAGATCTGATCCAAACCCATCGCTACACGATGGGCAGGGCGAGATTTTCCCAAAAATCCACTCACGAGTGGTCCTTCTTGTCAATTTATCTCGCAAGGCGGAAAAAACAAAAACGAGGGGTGCAACACGAGGACTTCCCAGGAGGTCACCCATCCTAGTACTACTCTCGCCCAAGCACGCTTAACTGCGGAGTTCTGATGGGATCCGGTGCATTAGTGCTGGTATGATCGCACCCATCAAACTAATTACTTAAAATTCAAATAATCCTTGAGCGACATACTAGCGTCCTTCCCATCCCAATCCAAACGGAGATCTGATCCAAACCCACCGCTACGCGTTGGGCAGGGCGAGATATTCCCAAAAATCCACTCCCGAGTGGTCGTTCTTGTCAATTCCTCTTGCAAGGCGGAAAAAACAAAAACGAGGGGTGCAACACGAGGACTTCCGAGGAGGTCACCCATCCTAGTACTACTCTCAACCAAGCACGGTTAACTGCGGAGTTCTAATGGGATCCGGTGCATTAGTGCTGGTATGATCGCACCCATCAAACTAATTACTTAAAATTCAAATAATCCTTGAGCGACATACTAGCGTCCTTCCGATCCCAATCCAAACGGAGATCTGATCCAAACCCATCGCTACGCGATGGGCAGGGCGAGATTTTCCCAAAAAATCCACTCCCGAGTGGTCCTTCTTGTCAATTTATCTCGCAAGGCGGAAAAAACAAAAACGAGGGGTGCAACACGAGGACTTCCCAGGAGGTCACCCATCCTAGTACTACTCTCGCCCAAGCACGCTTAACTGCGGAGTTCTGATGGGATCCGGTGCATTAGTGCTGGTATGATCGCACCCATCAAACTAATTACTTAAAATTCATATAATCCTTGAGCGACATACTAGCGTCCTTCCGATCCCAATCCAAACGGAGATCTGATCCAAACCCATCGCTACACGATGGGCAGTGCGAGATTTTCCTAAAAATCCACTCACGAGTGGTCCTTCTTGTCAATTTATCTCGCAAGGCGGAAAAAACAAAAACGAGGGGTGCAACACGAGGACTTCCCAGGAGGTCACCCATCCTAGTACTACTCTCGCCCAAGCACGCTTAACTGCGGAGTTCTGATGGGATCCGGTGCATTAGTGCTGGTATGATCGCACCCATCAAACTAATTACTTAAAATTCAAATAATCCTTGAGCGACATACTAGCATCCTTCCGATCCCAATCCAAACGGAGATCTGATCCAAACCCATCGCTACGCGATGGGCAGGGCGAGATTTTCCCAAAAATCCACTCCCGAGTGGTCCTTCTTGTCAATTCCTCTTGCAAGGCGGAAAAAACAAAAACGAGGGGTGCAACACGAGGACTTCCGAGGAGGTCACCCATCCTAGTACTACTCTCAACCAAGCACGGTTAATTGCGGAGTTCTAATGGGATCCGGTGCATTAGTGCTGGTATGATCGCGCCCATCAAACTAATTATTTAAAATTCATATAATCCAAGTGTGACGTACTAGCGTCTTTCCGATCCAAATGCGAACCGGCGATCTGATCGAAACCAATAGCTACGAGATGGGCAGGGCGCAATTTTCCTAAGAATCCACTCCCGAGTTGTCCTTATTGTCAATGCCTCTCCCAAGGCGGAAAAAACAAAAACGTGGGGTGCAACACGAGGACTTCCCAGGAGGTGACCCATCCTAGTACAACTCTCGCCCAAACACGCTTAAATGCGGAGTCCTGATGGGTTCTGGTGCAATTGTGCTGGTATGATCGTACCCATCAAACCAATTATTTAAAATTCATATAATCCTAGGGCGACCTACTAGCGTATTTCCGATCCGAATGCGAACCGGCGATCTGATCGAAACCCTTAGCTACGCGATGGGCAGGGCGCGATTTTCGAAAAATCCACTCCCGAGTGGTCCTTCTTGTCAATTCCTCTTGCAAGGCGGAAAAAACAAAAACGAGGGGTGCAACACGAGGACTTCCGAGGAGGTCACCCATCCTAGTACTACTCTCAACCAAGCACGGTTAACTGCGGAGTTCTAACGGGATCCGGTGCATTAGTGCTGGTATGATCGCACCCATCAAACTAATTACTTAAAATTCATATAATCCTTGAGCGACATACTAGCGTCCTTCCGATCCCAATCCAAACGGAGATCTGATCCAAACCCATGGCTACGCGATGGGCAGGGCGAGATTTTCCCAAAAATCCACTCCCGAGTGGTCCTTCTTGTCAATTTATCTCGCAAGGCGGAAAAAACAAAAACGAGGGGTGCAACACGAGGACTTCCCAGGAGGTCACCCATCCTAGTACTACTCTCGCCCAAGCACGCTTAACTGCGGAGTTCTGATGGGATCCGGTGCATTAGTGCTGGTATGATCGCACCCATCAAACTAATTACTTAAAATTCAAATAATCCTTGAGCGACATACTAGCGTCCTTCCGATCCCAATCCAAACGGAGATCTGATCCAAACCCATGGCTACGCGATGGGCAGGGCGAGATTTTCCCAAAAATCCACTCCCGAGTGGTCCTTCTTGTCAATTTATCTCGCAAGGCGGAAAAAACAAAAACGAGGGCTGCAACACGAGGACTTCCCAGGAGGTCACCCATCCTAGTACTACTCTCGCCCAAGCACACTTAGCTGCGGAGTTCTGATGGGATCCGGTGCATTAGTGCTGGTATGATCGCACCCATCAAACTAATTACTTAAAATTCAAATAATCCTTGAGCGACATACTAGCGTCCTTCCGATCCCAATCCAAACGGAGATCTGATCCAAACCCATGGCTACGCGATGGGCAGGGCGAGATTTCCCGAAAAATCCACTCCCGAGTGGTCCTTCTTGTCAATTTATCTCGCAAGGCGGAAAAAACAAAAACGAGGGGTGCAACACGAGGACTTCCCAGGAGGTCACCCATCCTAGTACTACTCTCGCCCAAGCACGCTTAACTGCGGAGTTCTGATGGGATCCGGTGCATTAGTGCTGGTATGATCGCACCCATCAAACTAATTACTTAAATTCATATAATCCTTGAGCGACATGCTAGCGTCCTTCCGATCCCAATCCAAACGGAGATGTGATCCAAACCCATGGCTACGCGATAAGTGTGGGCGCTTATTTTCTCCAAAATCCACTCCCGAGTGGTCGTTATTGTCAATTCCTCTCGCAAGGCGGAAAAAACAAAAACGAGGGGTGCAACACGAGGACTTCCAAGGAGGTCACCCATCCTAGTACTACTCTCGCCCAAGCACGGTTAACAGCGGAGTTCTAATGGGATCTGGTGCATTAGTGCTGGTATGATCGCCCCCGTCAAACTAATTATTTAAAATTCATATAATCCTAGTGCGACGTACTAGCATCTTTCCGATCCAAATGCGAATCGGCGATCTGATCAAAACCCATGGCTACGCGATGGGCAGGGCGCGATTTTCCTAAAAATCCACTCCCAAGTTGTCCTTCCTGTAAATTCCTCTCGTAAGGCGGAAAAAACAAAAACGAGGGGTGCAACTCGAGGACTTCCTAGGAGGTGACCCATCCTAGTACTACTCTCGCCCAAGCACACTTAACTGCGGAGTTTTGATGGGTTCCGGTGCATTTGTGCTGGTATGATCGCACCCATCAAACCAATTATTTAAAATTCATATAATCCTAGTGCGACCTACTAGCGTATTTCCGATCCCAATGCGAACCGGCGATCTGATCGAAACCCTTGGCTACGCGATGGGCAGGGCGCGATTTTCCTAAAAATCCACTCCCAAGTTGTCCTTCCTGTAAATTCCTCTCGTAAGGCGGAAAAAACAAAAACGAGGGGTGCAACACGAGGACTTCCTAGGAGGTGACCCATCCTAGTACTACTCTCGCCCAAGCACACTTAACTGCGGAGTTCTGATGGGTTCCGGTGCATTTGTGCTGGTATGATCGCACCCATCAAACCAATTATTTAAAATTCATATAATCCTAGTGCGACGTACTAGCGTCTTTCCGATCCAAATACGAATCGGCGATTTGATCGAAACCCTTAGCTACGCGATGGGCAGGGCGCGATTTTCAAAAAAATCCACTCTGAAGTTGTCCTTCTTGTAAATTCCTCTCGCAAGGCGGAAAAAACAAAAACGTGGGGACCAACACGAGGACTTCCCAGTAGGTCACCCATCCTAGTACTACTCTCGCCCAAGCACGCTTAACTCCGGAGTTCTGATGGTATCTGGTGCATTAGTGCTAGTATGATCGCACCCGTCAAACTAATTATTTAAAATTCATATAATCCTAGTGCGACGTACTAGCATCTTTCCGATCCAAATGCGAATCGGCGATCGGATCGAAACCCTTGGCTACGCGATGGGCAGGGCGCGATTTTCATAAAAATCCACTCCCAAGTTGTCCTTCCTGTAAATTCCTCTCGTAAGGCGGAAAAAACAAAAACGAGGGGTGCAACACGAGGACTTCCTAGGAGGTGACCCATCCTAGTACTACTCTCGCCCAAGCACACTTAACTGCGGACTTCTGATGGGTTCCGGTGCATTTGTGCTGGTATGATCGCACCCATGAAACCAATTATTTAAAATTCATATAATCCTAGGGCGACCTACTAGCGTATTTCCGATCCCAATGCGAACCGGCGATCTGATCGAAACCCTTGGCTACACGATGGGCAGGGCGCTATTTTCCTAAAAATCCACTACCGAGTGGTCGTTATTGTCAATTCCTCTCGCAAGGCGGAAAAAACAAAAACGAGGGGTGCAACACGAGGACTTCCCAGGACGTCACCCATCCTAGTACTACTCTCGCCCAAGCACGGTTAACAACGGAGTTCTAATGGGATCTGGTGCATTAGTGCTGGTATGATCGCACCCGTCAAACTAATTATTTAAAATTCATATAATCCTAGTGCGACGTACTAGCGTATTTCCGATCCCAATGCGAACCGGCGATCTGATCGAAACCCTTGGCTACACGATGGGCAGGGCGCAATTTTCCTAAAAATCCACTCCCGAGTGGTCCTTTTTGTCAATTCCTCTCGCAAGGAAAAAACAAAAACGAGGGGTGCAACACGAGGACTTCCCAGGAGGTCACCCATCCTAGTACTACTCTCGCCCAAGCACGATTAAATGCGGAGTTGAAATGGGATCCGGTGCATTAGTGCTGGTATGATCGCACCCGTCAAACTAATTATTTAAAATTCATATAATCCTAGTGCGACGTACTAGCATCTTTCCGATCCAAATGCGAATCGGCGATCTGATCAAAACCCATGGCTACGCGATGGGCAGGGCGCGATTTTCCTAAAAATCCACTCCCAAGTTGTCCTTCTTGTAAATTCCTCTCGCAATGCGGAAAAAACAAAAACGAGGGGTGCAACACGAGGACTTCCCAGGAGGTGACCCATCCTAGTACTACTCTCGCCCAAGCACGCTTAACTGCGGAGTTCTGATGGGTTTCGGTGCATTTGTGCTGGGATGATCGCACCCATCAAACCAATTATTTAAAATTCATATAATCCTAGGGCGACCTACTAGCGTATTTCCGATCCGAATGCGAACCGGCGATCTGATCGAAACCCTTAGCTACGCGATGGGCAGGGCGCGATTTTCGAAAAATCCACTCCCGAGTGGTCCTTCTTGTCAATTCCTCTTGCAAGGTGGAAAAAACAAAAACGTGGGGTGCAACACGAGGACTTCCGAGGAGGTCACCCATCCTAGTACTACTCTCAACCAAGCACGGTTAACTGCGGAGTTCTAATGGGATCCGGTGCATTAGTGCTGGTATGATCGCGCCCATCAAACTAATCATTGAAAATTCATATAATCCTAGTGCGACGTACTAGCGTCTTTCCGATCCAAATGCGAACCGGCGATCTGATCGAAACCCATAGCTACGCGATCGGCAGGGCGCGATTTTCCTAAAAATCCACTCCCGAGTGGTCCTTATTGTTAATTCCTCTCGCAGGGCGGAAAAAACAAAAACGAGGGGTGCAACACGGGGACTTACCAGGAGGTCACCCATCCTAGTACTACTCTCGCCCAAGCACGGTTAAATGCGGAGTTGAAATGGGATCCGGTGCATTTGTGCTGGTATGATCGCACCCGTCAAACTAATTATTTAAAATTCATATAATCCTAGTGCGACGTACTAGCGTCTTTCCGATCCAAATGCGAACCGGCGATCTGATCGAAACCCATCGCTACGCGATGGGCAGGGCGCGATTTTCCTAAAAATCCACTCCCGAGTTGTCCTTCTTGTCAATTCCTCTCACAAGGCGGAAAAAACAAAAACGAGGGGTGCAACACGAGGACTTCCCAGGAGGTGACCCATCCTAGTACTACTCTTGCCCAAGCACGCTTAACTGCGGAGTTCTGATGGGTTCCGGTGCATTTGTGCTGGTATGATCGCACCCATCAAACCAATTATTTAAAATTCATATAATCCTAGGGCGACCTACTAGCGCATTTCCGATCCCAATGCGAACCGGTGATCTGATCGAAACCCTTGGCTACGCGATGGGCAGGGCGCGATTTTCCTAAAAATCCACTCCCAAGTTGTCCTTCTTGTAAATTCCTCTCGCAAGGCGGAAAAAACAAAAACGAGGGGTGCACCACGAGGACTTCCCAGGAGGTAACCCATCCTAGTACTACTCTCGCCCAAGCACGGTTAACTGCGGAATTCTAATGGGATCCGGTGCATTAGTGCTGGTATGATCGCACCCATCAAACTAATTATTTAAAATTCTTATAATCCTAGTGCGACGTAATAGCGTCTTTCCAATGCAATTGCGAACCGGCGATCTGATCGAAAGCCATAGGTACGCGATGGGCAGGGCGCGATTTTCCTAAAAATCCACTCCCAAGTTGTCCTTCTTGTAAATTCCTCTCGCAATGCGGAAAAAACAAAAACGAGGGGTGCAACACGACGACATCCGAGGAGGTCCCCCATCCGAGTACTACTCTCGCCCAAGCAAGCTTGACTGCAGAGTTCTGATCGGATCCGGTAAATTAGTGCTGGTATGATCGCACCAATCAAACTAATTATTTAAAATTCATATAGTCCTAGTGCGACGTACTAGCGTCTTTCGGATCCAAATGTGAACCGGCGATCTAATCGAAACCCATAGCTATGCGATGGGCAGGGCGCGATTTTCCTAAAAATCCACTCCCGAGTTGTCCTTCTTGTCAATTCCTCTCACAAGGCGGAAAAAACAAAAACGAGGGGTGCAACACGAGGACTTCCCAGGAGGTGACCCATCCTAGTACTACTCTTGCCCAAGCACGCTTAACTGCGGAGTTCTGATGGGTTCCGGTGCATTTGTGCTGGTATGATCGCACCCATCAAACCAATTATTTAAAATTCATATAATCCTAGGGCGACCTACATGCGTATTTCTGATCCCAATGCGAACCGGCGATCTGATCGAAACCCTTGGCTACGCGATGGGTAGGGCGTGATTTTTCGAAAAATCCACTTGTCAATTGGTCCTTCTTGTCAATTCCTCTCGCAAGGCGGAAAAAACAAAAATGAGGGGTGCAACACGAGGACTTCCAAGGAGGTCACCCATCCTAGTACTACTCTCGCCCAAGCACGCTTAGCTGCGGAGTTCTGATGGGATCCGGTGCATTAGTGCTGGTATGATCGCACCCATCAAACTAATTACTTAAAATTCAAATAATCCTTGAGCGACATACTAGCGTCCTTCCGATCCCAATCCAAATGGAGATCTGATCCAAACCCATCGCTACGCGATGGGCAGGGCGAGATTTTCCCAAAAATCCACTCCCGAGTGGTCCTTCTTGTCAATTCCTCTTGCAAGGCGGAAAAAACAAAAACGAGGGGTGCAACACGAGGACTTCCGAGGAGGTCACCCATCCTAGTACTACTCTCAACCAAGCACGGTTAACTGCGGAGTTCTAATGGGATCCGGTGCATTAGTGCTGGTATGATCGCACCCATCAAACTAATTACTTAAAATTCAAATAATCCTTGAGCGACATACTAGCGTCCTTCCGATCCCAATCCAAACGGAGATCTGATCCAAACCCATCGCTACGCGATGGGCAGGGCGAGATTTTCCCAAAAATCCACTCCCGAGTGGTCCTTCTTGTCAATTTATCTCGCAAGGCGGAAAAAACAAAAACGAGGGGTGCAACACGAGGACTTCCCAGGAGGTCACCCATCCTAGTACTACTCTCGCCCAAGCACGCTTAACTGCGGAGTTCTGATGGGATCCGGTGCATTAGTGCTGGTATGATCGCACCCATCAAACTAATTACTTAAAATTCATATAATCCTTGAGCGACATACTAGCGTCCTTCCGATCCCAATCCAAACGGAGATCTGATCCAAACCCATGGCTACGCGATGGGCAGGGCGAGATTTTCCCAAAAATCCACTCCCGAGTGCTCCTTCTTGTCAATTTATCTCGCAAGGCGGAAAAAACAAAAACGAGGGGTGCAACACGAGGACTTCCCAGGAGGTCACCCATCCTAGTACTATTCTCGCCCAAGCACGCTTAACTGCGGAGTTCTGATGGGATCCGGTGCATTAGTGCTGGTATGATCGCACCCATCAAACTAATTACTTAAAATTCAAATAATCCTTAAGCGACATACTAGCGTCCTTCCGATCCCAATCCAAACGGAGATCTGATCCAAACCCATCGCTACGCGATGGGCAGGGCGAGATTTTCCCAAAAATCCACTCCCGAGTGGTCCTTCTTGTCAATTCCTCTTGCAAGGCGGAAAAAACAAAAACGAGGGGTGCAACACGAGGACTTCCGAGGAGGTCACCCATCCTAGTACTACTCTCAACCAAGCACGGTTAACTGCGGAGTTCTAATGGGATCCGGTGCATTAGTGCTGGTATGATCGCGCCCATCAAACTAATTATTTTAAATTCATATAATCCAAGTGTGACGTACTAGCGTCTTTCCGATCCATATGCGAACCGGCGATCTGATCGAAACCAATAGCTACGAGATGGGCAGGGCGCGATTTTCCTAAGAATCCACTCCCTAGTTGTCCTTATTGTCAATGCCTCTCCCAAGCGGAAAAAACAAAAACGTGGGGTGCAACACGAGGACTTCCCAGGAGGTGACCCATCCTTGTACAACTCTCGCCCAAGCACGCTTAACTGCGGAGTCCTGATGGGTTCTGGTGCAGTTGTGCTGGTATGATCGTACCCATCAAACCAATTATTTAACATTCATATAATCCTAGGGCGACCTACTAGCGTATTTCCGATCCGAATGCGAACCGGCGATCTGATCGAAACCCTTGGCTACGCGATGGGCAGGGCGTGATTTTCGAAAAATCCACTCCCGAGTGGTCCTTCTTGTCAATTCCTCTTGCAAGGCGGAAAAAACAAAAACAAGGGGTGCAACACGAGGACTTCCGAGGAGGTCACCCATCCTAGTACTACACTCAACCAAGCACGGTTAACTGCGGAGTTCTAATGGGATCCGGTGCATTAGTGCTGGTATGATCGCGCCCATCAAACTAATTATTTAAAATTCAAATAATCCTAGTGCGACGTACTAGCGTCTTTCCGATCCAAATGCGAACCGACGATCTGATCGAAACCCATAGCTACTCGATCGGCAGGGCGCGATTTCCTAAAAATCCACTCCCGAGTGGTCCTTATTGTCAATTCCTCTCGCAGGGCGGAAAAAACAAAAACGAGGGGTGCAACACGGGGACTTCCCAGGAGGTCACCCATCCTAGTACTACTCTCGCCCAAGCACGGTTAAATGCGGAGTTGAAATGGGATCCGGTGCATTAGTGCTGGTATGATCGCACCCGTCAAACTAATTATTTAAAATTCATATAATCCTAGTGCGACGTACTAGCGTCTTTCCGATCCAAATGCGAACCGGCGATCTGATCGAAACCCATAGCTACGCGATGGGCAGGGCGCGATTTTCCTAAAAATCCACTCCCGAGTTGTCCTTCTTGTCAATTCCTCTCACAAGGCGGAAAAAACAAAAACGAGGGGTGCAACACGAGGACTTCCCAGGAGGTGACCCATCCTAGTACTACTCTCGCCCAAGCACGCTTAACTGCGGAGTTCTGATGGGTTCCGGTGCATTTGTGCTGGTATGATCGCACCCATCAAACCAATTATTTAAAATTCATATAATCCTAGGGCGACCTACTAGCGTATTTCCGATCCCAATGCGAACCGGTGATCTGATCGAAACCCTTGGCTACGCGATGGGCAGGGCGCGATTTTCCTAAAAATCCACTCCCAAGTTGTCCTTCTTGTAAATTCCTCTCGCAATGCGGAAAAAACAAAAACGAGGGGTGCAACACGACGACATCCGAGGAGGTCCCCCATCCTAGTACTACTCTCGCCCAAGCAAGCTTGACTGCAGAGTTCTGATGGGATCCGGTGCATTAGTGCTGGTATGATCGCACCCATCAAACTAATTATTTAAAATTCATATAATCCTAGGGCGACCTACATGCGTATTTCTGATCCCAATGCGAACCGGCGATCTGATCGAAACCCTTGGCTACGCGATGGGCAGGGCGCGATTTTTCGAAAAATCCACTTGTCAATTGGTCCTTCTTGTCAATTCCTCTCGCAAGGCGGAAAAAACAAAAACGAGGGGTGCACCACGAGGACTTCCCAGGAGGTCACCCATCCTAGTACTACTCTCGCCCAAGCACGGTTAACTGCGGAATTCTAATGGGATCCGGTGCATTAGTGCTGGTATGATCGCACCCATCAAACTAATTATTTAAAATTCTTATAATCCTAGTGCGACGTAATAGCGTCTTTACCATGCAATTGCGAACCGGCGATCTGATCGAAAGCCATAGGTACGCGATGGGCATGGCTCGATTTTCCTAAAAATCCACTCCCGAGTGGTCCTTCTTGTCCATTCATCTCACAAGGAGGAAAAAACAAAAACGAGGGGTGCAACACGAGGACCTCCCAGGAGGTCACCCATCCTAGTACTACTCTCGCCCAAGCACGCTTAGCTGCGGAGTTCTGATGGGATCCGCTGCATTAGTGCTGGTATGATCGCACCCGTCAAACTAATTATTTAAAATTCATATAATCCTAGTGCGACGTACTAGCGTATTTCCGATCCCAATGCGAACCGGCGATCTGATCGAAACCCTTGGCTACGCGCTGGGCAGGGCGTGATTTTCCTAAAAATCCACTCCCAAGTTGTCCTTCTTGTAAATTCGCCTCGTAAGGCGGAAAAAACAAAAACGAGGGGTGCAACATGAGGACTTCCCAGGAGGTCACCCATCCTAGTACTACTCTCGCCCAAGCAAGCTTGAATGCGGAGTTCTGATGGGATCCGGTGCATTAGTGCTGGTATGATCGCACCCATCAAACTAATTATTTCAAATTCATATAATCTTAGGGCGACCTACTAGCGTATTTCCGATCCCAATGCGAACCGGCGATCTGATCGAAACCCTTGGCTACACGATGGGCAGGGCGCGATTTTCCTAAAAATCCACTCCCGAGTGGTCCTTATTGTCAATTCCTCTCGCAAGGCGGAAAAAACAAAAACGAGGGGTGCACCACGAGGACTTCCCAGGAGGTCACCCATCCTAGTACTACTCTCGCCCAAGCACGGTTAACTGCGGAATTCTAATGGGATCCGGTGCATTAGTGCTGGTATGATCGCACCCATCAAACTAATTATTTAAAATTCATATAATCTAGGCGACCTACTAGCGTATTTCCGATCCCAATGCGAACCGGTGATCTGATCGAAACCCTTGGCTACGCGATGGGCAGGGCGCGATTTTCCTAAAAATCCACTCCCAAGTTGTCCTTCTTGTAAATTCCTCTCGCAATGCGGGAAAAACAAAAACGAGGGGTGCAACACGACGACATCCGAGGAGGTCCCCCATCCGAGTACTACTCTCGCCCAAGCAAGCTTGACTGCAGAGTTCTGATCGGATCCGGTGCATTAGTGCTGGTATGATCGCACCCATCAAACTAATTATTTAAAATTCATATAATCCTAGTGCGACGTACTAGCGTCTTTCCGATCCAAATGTGAACCGGCGATCTAATCGAAACCCATAGCTACGCGATGGGCAGGGCGCGATTTTCCTAAAAATCCACTCCCGTGTTGTCCTTCTTGTCAATTCCTCTCACAAGGCGGAAAAAACAAAAACGAGGGGTGCAACACGAGGACTTCCCAGGAGGTGACCCATCCTAGTACTGCTCTCGCCCAAGAACGCTTAAATGCAGTGTTCTGATGGGTTCCGGTGCATTTGTGATGGTATGATCGCACCCATCAAACCAATTATTTAAAATTCATATAATCCTAGGGCGACCTACATGCGTATTTCTGATCCCAATGCGAACCGGCGATCTGATTGAAACCCTTGGCTACGCGATGGGCAGGGCGCGATTTTTCGAAAAATCCACTTGTCAATTGGTCCTTCTTGTCAATTCCTCTCGCAAGGCGGAAAAAACAAAAACGAGGGGTGCAACACGAGGACTTCCCAGGAGGTCACCCATCCTAGTACTACTCTCGCCCAAGCACGCTTAACTGCGGAGTTCTGATGGGATCCGGTGCATTAGTGCTGGTATGATCGCACCCATCAAACTAATTACTTAAAATTGAAATAATCCTTGAGCGACATACTAGCGTCCTTCCGATCCCAATCCAAACGGAGACCTGATCCAAACCCATGGCTACGCGATGGGCAGGGCGAGATTTTCCCAAAAATCCACTCCCGAGTGGTCCTTCTTATCAATTCCTCTTGCAAGGCGGAAAAAAAAAAAACGAGGGGTGCAACACGAGGACTTCCGAGGAGGTCACCCATCCTAGTACTACTCTCAACCAAGCACGGTTAACTGCGGAGTTCTAATGGGATCCGGTGCATTAGTGCTGGTATGATCGCGCCCATCAAACTAATTATTTAAAATTCATATAATCCAAGTGTGACGTACTAGCGTCTTTCCGATCCAAATGCGAACCGGCGATCTGATCGAAACCAATAGCTACGAGATGGGCAGGGCGCGATTTTCCTAAGAATCCACTCCCGAGTTGTCCTTATTGTCAATGCCTCTCCCAAGGCGGAAAAAACAAAAACGTGGGGTGCAACACGAGGACTTCCCAGGAGGTGACCCATCCTAGTACAACTCTCGCCCAAGCACGCTTAACTGCGGAGTCCTGAAGGGTTCTGGTGCAGTTGTGCTGGTATGATCGTACCCATCAAACCAATTATTTAAAATTCATATAATCCTAGGGCGACCTACTAGCGTATTTACGATCCGAATGCGAACCGGCGATCTGATCGAAACCCTTAGCTACGCGATGGGCAGGGCGCGATTTTCGAAAAATCCACTCCCGAGTGGTTCTTCTTGTCAATTCCTCTTGCAAGGCGGAAAAAACAAAAACGAGGGGTGCAACACGAGGACTTCCGAGGAGGTCACCCATCCTAGTACTACTCTCAACCAAGCACGGTTAACTGCGGAGTTCTAATGGGATCCGGTGCATTAGTGCTGGTATGATCGCGCCCATCAAACTAATTATTTAAAATTCATATAATTCTAGTGCGACGTACTAGCGTCTTTCCGATCCAAATGCGAACCGGCGATCTGATCAAAAGCCATAGCTACGCGATCGGCAGGGCGCGATTTTCCTAAAAATCCACTCCCGAGTGGTCCTTATTGTCAATTCCTCTCGCAAGGCGGAAAAAACAAAAACGAGGGGTGCAACACGAGGACTTCCCAGGAGGTCACACTTCCTACTACTACTCTCGCCCAAGCACGGTTAAATGCGGAGTTCAAATGGGATCCAGTGCATTAGTGCTGGTATGATCGCACCCATCAAAGTAATTATTTAAAATTCATATAATCCTAGGGCGACCTACTAGCGTATTTCCGATCCCAATGCGAACCGGTGATCTGATCGAAACCCTTGGCTACGCGATGGGCAGGCCGCGATTTTCCTAAAAATCCACTCCCAAGTTGTCCTTCTTGTAAATTCCTCTCGCAATGCGGAAAAAACAAAAACGAGGGGTGCAACACGACGACATCCGAGGAGGTCCCCCATCCTAGTACTACTCTCGCCCAAGCAAGCTTGACTGCAGAGTTCGGATGGGATCCGGTGCATTAGTGCTGGCATGATCGCACCCATCAAACTAATTATTTAAAATTCATATAATCCTAGGGCGACCTACATGCGTATTTCTGATCCCAATGCGAACC